>NC_048588.1:37423764-37538764 GCF_013265735.2 Oncorhynchus mykiss
CAACGCAATTGAGTCTGTTTGGCACTAGCTCAAAAACCATTAGCACGAATTTCATTAACAAGGAAGTACGACGTTACAAATCTTTTCCCGAGATGTGAGATAATTAACTTGCTATCTGTAGTATCGTATAGCTTTGGAATCGAGACATTACGTACTTTCGAGGGCACCTTTCTCGACGTATACACTGACTTTGAGAAGCGACTGCATGACGATTAGCTTAACAACTGCGTGACGCAGCATGACAACGTGAACGCGATTGGTCGACAGTCTGCTGGGGGTGGGGCGTTCAATCATTGAATTCCTATCTCCTTTCTATAATATATCTGACAACGGGCACCATGCAATGCACCCTGGACTAAAGAGGCAGACAAATAGGACGTGTTGCTAGACCCTCTGTTAAATTACACATTTCTCCAGGTAGAAATATTGCAAAAACATTTGATCAATGGCTCCTTCGAGAGAAGACATCCTCGAGAGTTATGACATCCGCCAGTATTGAAATCTGACGTGTGTGATAGACGTTTTAACGATCTAGAAGTCGTGCTCCAATTATCTTCCAGTGTAGTGAGAGAGACTTTACCACAGTGCTACGTCATACCGGACGGATCTCTGCCTGTTTGAAAACGCCAATAACTCAGATACACATGAAATGACCCAGGGAATCAATAGAACATCCCTCAGAAAAACAAAAACAATATCGAATTCAAAATGGGTGAACGTTTCCTTTAAAGAATTATCCTTGTTGAGATCGGATATTATGCGCAGCGCAAGACAAGACATAGGACAATGTCTCAAACAATCACATTTCTGAAATCCTTCCGGGATAAATTCCAGCTAAACTTGGAGTTAGGCCTCCCTACTTATAGAAATCTTGCTGCTCATGAAGAGTTACAAAAGTATGGATATAGCTGTACAGTCATGGCCAAAAGTTTTGAGAATGACACAAATATTAATTTTCACAAAGTTTGCTGCTTCAGTGTCTTTAGATATTTTTGTCAGATGTTACTATGGAATACTGAAGTATAATTACAAGCATTTCATAAGTGTCAAAGGCTTTTATTGACAATTACATGAAGTTGATGCAAAGAGTCAATATTTGCAGTGTTGACCCTTCTTTTTCAAGACCTCTGCAATCCGCCCAGGCATGCTGATGGCAGCCCATTCTTGCATAATCAATGCTTGGAGTTTGTCAGAATTTGTTGGTTTTTGTTTGTCCACCCGCCTCTTGAGGATTGACCACAAGTTCTCAATGGGATTAAGGTCTGGGGAGTTTCCTGGCCATGGACCCAAAATATCGATGTTTTGTTCCTTGAGCCACTTAGTTATCACTTTTGCCTTATGGCAAGATGCTCCATCAGGCTGGAAAGGGCATTGTTCATCACCAAGACGGTCCTGGCGCTTGCTGGACTTTCTTGGGCGCCCTGAAGCCTTCTTCACAACAATTGAACTGCTCTCCTTGAAATTCTTGATGATCCGATAAATGGTGGATTTAGGTCCAATCTTACTGGCAGCAATATCCTTGCCTGTGAAGCCCTTTTTGTGCAAAGCAATGATGACGGCACGTGTTTCCTTGCAGGCAACCATGGTTGACAGAGTAAGGACAATGATTCCAAGCACCACCCTCCTTTTGAAGCTTCCAGTCTGTTTTTCGAACTCAATCAGTATGACAGAGTGATCTCCAGCCTTGTCCTCGTCAACACTCACACCTGTGTTAACGGGAGAATCACTGACATGATGTCAGCTGGTCCTTTTGTGGCAGGGCTGAAATGAAGTGGAAATGTTTTTTGGGGAATCAGTTCATTTGCATGGCAAAGGGGGACTTTGCAATTAATTGCAATTCATCTGATCACTCTTCATAACATTCTGAAGTATATGCAAATTGCCATCACACAAACTGAGGCAGCAGACGTTGAAAATTTATATTTGTGTCATTCTCAAAACTTTTGGCCACGACTGTATAAGCCTGAAAGATGTAAGGTCATTTTGTCAAACTTGTGAGGCTCTCGAGTCTAAATGCTTATTAGTTGCTCATTCAACATATTTGCAGCTACCTCACCCAATCCCCTTTTAAAAGTCTCCCATCCTAACCGTTTTTCCATTCCCTGAGACCATCCAGAAATGTTTCCTTGGCTACATATTCCAGATTTTCATAAAACAGCCACACTTGTGGTCCCTCGTTTCTGCATCACCAAATTTTACGCAAGAAAAAAAGAATTAGCTCATTCAGTGCAGTGGAATGAAGAGATGTAGTGCTACCTGAGCATCAATCTGCCACTTCTCACAGAGGTGCTTCTTTAGTAAAGTTAGATCAAAGCTGAATCAATGTCTTGGAAGATCACATAATGATTAATTAGTAGTCTACATAACATCACCAAATATAATAGCATTGTAGATCAAGCTGATCCTAACTGTTATAGGCCAATTTCTATGTTGCCCTGTTTATCAAAAGTATTGGAAAACCTTGTCAATAATCAACTGATTGGTTTTCTTGATGTCTATAGTATTCTCTCTGGTATGCATCTGGTTTCCGCTCAGGTTATGGATGTGCTACTGCAACCTTAAAGGTCCTCAATGATGTCACCATTGCCCTTGATTCTGAGCAATGTTATGCTGCTATTTTTATTGACTTGGCCAAAGGTTTTGATACGGTAGACCATTCCGTTCTATCTTAATAATAACACAAGGCGAGACCCAGGTGCAGACACAGGAGGCAGATGGTTGGAGTCTTACAATGTTAAATAATCCAAAAGGATGTTAAAAAATCAAATAGGCAAGAGAATAGTAGTGGACAGGCAAAAGATCAAAACCAGATCAGAGTCCAGGAGGTACAGAGTGGCAGAAAGGCTCGTGGTCAAGGCAGGCACAATGGTCAGGCAGGGTCAAAACCGGGAGGACTAGAACAAGAAATTAGCAATGGAAGGAGTACGGGAAAAAATGCTGGTTGACTTGGAACATACAAGATGAACTGGCACAGAGAGACAGGAAACACAGGGATAAATACAAAATAAGCGGCACCTGGAGCGGGTGGAGACAATAACGAGGACAGGTGAAACTGATATGGGTGTTTGATTTGATTTGATCAGGGTGTGACAATTATTGTGGGCCGGCTAAGGAGTATTTGTGTCTCTGAGGGGTCTTTGGCCTAGTTTGCTAACTACCTCTCTCAAAGAGTGGAGTGTATAAAGTCAGACTATCTGCTGTCTCAGACACTGCCTGTCACCAAGGGAGTACCCCAAGGCTCGATCCTAGGCCCCACACTCATCTCAATTTACATCAACAACATAGCACAGGCAGTAAATTTATATGCAGATGATAGTCTCCCCGGATTTTGTGTTAAACGCTCTACAACAAAGCTTTCTTAGTGCCCAACAAGCTTTCTCTGCCCTTAACCTTGTTCTGAACACCTCCAAAACGAAGGCCATGTGGTTTGGTAAGAAGAATGCCCCTCACCCCAACGGTGTGATTACTACCTCTGAGGGTTTAGACTTTGAGGTAGTCACCTCATACAAGTACTTGGGAGTATGGCTAGACGGTACACTGTCCTTCTCTCAGCACATATCAAAGCTGCAGGCTTTAAATCTAGACTTGGTTTCCGCTATCATAATCGCTCCTCTTTCACCCCAGGCGGTTAGAACCAAAAATGTCCAATTTGGACTCATCAGACCAAAGGACACATTTCCACCAGTCTAATGTCCATTGCTTGTGTTTCTTGTCCCAAGCAAGTCTCTTCTTCTTATTGGTTTCCTTTAGTAGTGGTTTCTTTGCTGCAATTTGAACATGAAGACCTGATGATTCACGCAGTCTCCTCAGAACAGTGGATGTTGAGATGTGTCTGTTACTTGAACTGTGAGGACAGACACTTGGAGACGAGAAGCAAGTACAGGGAACATTTAATAAACAAGGACATGAAACAGAACCAGGACAGTGTCTGGACAGGGAAAACAAAACGACAATAATGCTGACATGGGGATGAAACAGAACCAGGACCGTGTCTGGACAGGGAAAACAAAACGACAATAATGCTGACATGGGGATGAAACAGAACCAGGACCGTGTCTGGACAGGGAAAACAAAACGACAATAATGCTGACATGGGGATGAAACAGAACCAGGACCGTGTCTGGACAGGGAAAACAAAACAACAATAATGCTGACATGGGGATGAAACAAAGGAACAGGCAGATATAGGGAAGGCAATCAAAACGTGATGGAGTCTAGGTGAATCCAATGAGCGCTGATGCACGTAATGATGGTGACAGGTGTGCGTAATGATGAGCCGCTTGGCGCCCTCGAGCGCCAGAGAGAGGGAGCGGGAGCAGGTGTGACATGAACAACTTATTTGGGCTGCAATTTCTGAGGCTGTTAACTAATGAACTTATCCTCTGCAGCAGAGGCAACTCTGGGTTTTCCTTTCCTGTGGCGGTCTGCATGAGAGCCAGTTTCATCATAGCGCTTGATGGTTTTTGTGGCTGAACTTGAAGAAACTTTCAAAGTTCTTGAACTTTTCCAGATTGACTGACCTTCATGTCTTAAAGTAATGACTGTCGTTTCTCTTTGCTTATTTGAGCTGTTCTTGCCATAATATACCAAAAAGGGCTATCTTCTGTATACCAACCCTACCTTGTCACAACACAACTGATTGGCTCAAATGCATTAAGAAGGAAATCAATTCCAGAAATGAACTTTAACAAGGCACACCTGTTAATTGAAATGCATTCCAGGTGACACCTCATGAAGCTGGTTGAGAGAATGCTAAAAGTGTGAAAAACTGTCATCAAGGCAAAGGCTGGCTACTTTGAAGATCTCAAATATAAAATATATTTTGATTGGTTTAATTGTAGAACTAATTGGTCGTAACTACCTCACAATCAACACAACTCAACTCATTCTAGAACTAATTGGTCGTAACTACCTCACAATCAACACAACTCAACTCATTCTAGAACTAATTGGTCGTAACTACCTCACAACCAACACAACTCAACTCATTCTAGAACTAATTGGTCGTAACTACCTCACAACCAACACAACTCAACTCATTCTAGAACTAATTGGTCGTAACTACCTCACAACCAACACAACTCATTCTAGAACTAATTGGTCGTAACTACCTCACAACCAACACAACTCAACTCATTCTAGAACTAATTGGTCGTAACTACCTCACAATCAACACAACTCAACTCATTCTAGAACTAATTGGTCGTAACTACCTCACAACCAACACAACTCATTCTAGAACTAATTGGTCGTAACTACCTCACAACCAACACAACTCATTCTAGAACTAATTGGTCGTAACTACCTCACAACCAACACAACTCATTCTAGAACTAATTGGTCGTAACTACCTCACAACCAACACAACTCATTCTAGAACTAATTGGTCGTAACTACCTCACAACCAACACAACTCATTCTAGAACTAATTGGTCGTAACTACCTCACAACCAACACAACTCATTCTAGAACTAATTGGTCGTAACTACCTCACAACCAACACAACTCATTCTAGAACTAATTGGTCGTAACTACCTCACAACCAACACAACTCATTCTAGAACTAATTGGTCGTAACTACCTCACAACCAACACAACTCATTCTAGAACTAATTGACACCAACATGTTTTTTTGTTTGTTGGTGTAATATGTTGTCTTTGTTGGTTTTCTGGGTAAATCTCATTTTGTATATCATGCACAGTAAAATGTAGAGGATAGCATTAATTCTAGTGTTAGTACACATGACATTATTCAAAACCGCTCTGTACATCCTCAGTCTTGTTAGTGAACGCAATACGTTCGCATCTGTCCGTCAGGACATGCTGTCCAGCCCCTGGCTTCACCTTGGGATTCTAATGAGAACTGTGTGTACTCACCTATTTTGGCCCAAATATCACGTCATCACAACATGCTGTTGGTACACAATGTTTTGGCCAGTATGATTGGACTCCTGTGTGGACATCTGTATTACAGCAATGGCCCAACGCTCTACCAGGGGACGGGAGGGTTAGGATTAGGGACAGGAGGGAAGGGTATTTAAGGGTTAGGGTTAGAAGGAGATTTAAGCAGGAGTCAAAGTGGGAGGTGAAGAGTTGCTGAAGGAATAATGAGGGAGAAATGTGTTTTCACATAAGATAAACTTGAACCTGTAATACTTATCATATTCTCCTGTCACGTATTCAGAGCCTCCTACCCCCTAACCCCATCTGGTATTCAGAGCCTCCTACCCCCTAACCCCATCTGGTATTCAGAGCCTCCTACCCCCTAAACCCATCTGGTATTCAGAGCCTCCTACCCCCTAACCCCATCTGGTATTCAGAGCCTCCTACCCCCTAACCCCGTCTGGTATTCAGAGCCTCCTACCTCCTAACCCCGTCTGGTATTCAGAGCCTCTCCAGTGTTCTACAGCACAGGTAGGTCTCCTTAGCCTTACCCCTTTCCCTTCCCTTATCCTCACCCCCTACCCCTGGTCATGTTGATGACGGTGCTTTGCTTCATATGTTAACATGTATCTGTTCTTGTGGGTAAGTCTTTTATGACCTGATATTTCCCTTTTTTTCACTGTGTGTTCTGTTGTTTTGGATCTGCATTGCGTCACTGTGTTCTGTTATTTTGGATTTGCATTGCGTCACTGTGTGTTCTGTTGTTTTGGATCTGCATTGCGTCACTGTGTGTTCTGTTGTTTTGGATCTGCATTGCGTCACTGTGTTCTGTTATTTTGGATCTGCATTGCGTCACTGTGTGTTCTGTTGTTTTGGATCTGCATTGCGTCACTGTGTTCTGTTGTTTTGGATCTGCATTGCGTCACTGTGTGTTCTGTTATTTTGGATCTGCATTGAGTCACTGTGTGTTCTGTTATTTTGGATCTGCATTGCGTCACTGTGTTCTGTTATTTTGGATCTGCATTGCGTCACTGTGTGTTCTGTTGTTTTGGATCTGCATTGCGTCACTGTGTGTTCTGTTATTTTGGATCTGCATTGCGTCACTGTGTGTTCTGTTATTTTGGATCTGCATTGAGTCACTGTGTGTTCTGTTATTTTGGATCTGCATTGAGTCACTGTGTGTTCTGTTGTTTTGGATCTGCATTGCGTCACTGTGTGTTCTGTTATTTTGGATCTGCATTGCGTCACTGTGTGTTCTGTTGTTTTGGATCGGCATCGCGTCACTATGTGTTCTGTTGTTTTGGATCGGCATCGCGTCACTGTGTGTTCTGCTGTTTTGGATCGGCACCGCGTCACTGTGTGTTCTGTTGTTTTGGATCGGCACCGCGTCACTGTGTGTTGTCGATTTATAAAAGCCGATGTAATGAAGGTACAATATAACTTCTTCTTGCAACAAACTGTCATTCTAGTGAAAGTGTGTTTTCTTTGTGATTCATCCATCGTAGTGACTTGTGGTTCTGAGGTTGGCATGGAAAGCTCCCCAAGCAACGTCTCTCACCAAACCCTCTACCTGAATGGATTCGGCAGTCTTCTACACTATCGTCCTCTTCTCTTCGCCCCTCTCTGTTTGGTTTTTGTTTACTCTCTAGTTGCTAACTCTGCTCTTATTCTAGTGATTACCAAACAACACACGTTACACGCTCCTATGTATATCCTTATAGGAGCCATATCGGCTCTGGGCATTGCTGTGCCTGTGATGTTTGTACCCAGGACGCTGGTTAGTTTCCTATCTAACATTAACTTGATTTCCAGAGAGGAATGTCTTGTTCAGATGTTTTGCATTCATTACTGTGCCTGTTTTCAATCCACTATCTTACTGGGGATGGCTATAGATCGTTACGTCGCTATCTGTCTTCCTCTGAGATACAACGACTATATCAACGTGACTCATTCTCTTATTTTCAACGCAGTGTTTGTGATTCGAAACACTGTTGTGATTATTGTGATGGTTGGTTTGATAATACCGCTTAAATTTTGCAAGTCCAATACGATGTACCATTGCTTTTGTGAGCACACATCAGTGGTAAGTCTGGCTTGTGGTAACGTTTCCAGAAACTACATTGCCGGTATAGTGGCCTTCTGCATACCGACTACCGACTGTATATTCATAGTGTATTCCTATGTGCTCATCTTTATGGCTATATTGAAATCACCATCAGGAGATTCGCGGCAGAAGGCCATTAATACCTGCAGTACTCATATCATGGTTATTTGTGTTGCTTATTTAAGTGCAATGACAGCGTTCATTGGCTATAGGGTGAACGCTGTCCCTCCTGATTTCCGCGTGTTTATTAGTCTGATGTATCTTCTAGTTCCTGGCTGTTTTAATCCTGTCATATACGGTTATAGAACTAAAGAGATTAGAGTTCACTTGCTTAAGTATTTTACATGTAATAAAATAGACTTGTGATAATTGACTTGTGTTGTACTGAATACAATAAACCATGTTGTACTTGGAAATATGTATTTTTTTAAATTTAAATGTATGTCTGTTTCAAACCTTGTTATTCATCTTTATGTGGGATCAGTTGAGTCTGATGTTCAGAGTGATGCAAGTAGCCTTGCACGAGTCTTTTTTTCTTGTGCGAAGCGGCTCGCAGGAACAGGAGCCTATTTCCTGTTTCTGTAACGGGTGGTGCTTGATGTTCAGATACACCACCCGGACAGGATGCTAGAGCCGCAGGGCCTTACCCACCAAATCTATCTCCTTAATGCTAAGTGCCAAGCAGAAACAGATTGTACCATTTTTACAGTCTTGGGTTTGACTTGGCCCCCGGGGATCGAACTCCCAACTTTTTAATATCAGAGAGGACACTCTGACTATAAGAACACTGAGTTGGTACTTAAGAGTGATAGGTTGTTTTACAATCTTTGAGTTTAAACTGCAAATGGAAGAGAAGACAACACTGCTCCTCAGACTCTCTCGTGGTACCGCCTGTCTTTTAAAGGGGCAGGTGAACATTTGTCTTATCTTTTGATATTTTCGTTAAAAGTCTCAGTTTACAATAAATTTGAAAAAAAAATGAAATTACACAATATAGCACATTACTTCTTATGAGTGATACATTTAAATGTATTTATTTTTTATTTTTTAGAAACATTACAAAGCATACTCATCTGTTTTGGGGTTTTGTTTGTGTAAATTTAGCGTCAAAAAATATTTGGACTCGTAAACAAATCGAAGTGACTTTGGGTTAGGGAAAGATATACACGAAGATTGTGCACGCATAATTTAAACATCTAATTACAACGTGAAACGGTTTCACATATACCTGAATGACATCTGACAACAAAATCAGAGCACATTTTTCTATTCAATCCGCCAGCTAGACTAAAGTTCCTTTAAGAAAAAAAATAAAGTTAGTCTTAAACTACATCAGAATAATCTTCCTTTATATGTGAAGATCTGTGGACAAAGACACAGGACAGGACAGGAAGACTGTGGTTTATGATCAAACTCACAGAAAAGGACAGGACAGTAAAGGCTGTTGTTGATAATCTAAGACACAGGACAGGACAGGAAGACTGTGGTTTATGATCAAACTCACAGAAAAGGACAGGACAGTAAAGGCTGTTGTTGAAAATCAAAGACACAGGACAGGACAGGAAGGCTGTTGTTGATCATCTAAGACACAGGACAGGACATTAATAATTGTTGATAATTAATGGTCATAGTTAGAGAGTAATTCTTCACTGACTCCCAGTCGGCACATTTCATTGGCTAATTGGACTCCCAGTCACACTGTCTCATTGACTAATTGGCCTCTTGGTGATGTTACCATCCTCTGTGTCCAGTACGACCGGCATGATGCCTCCTGGGTAATTTAGTGTGTAAATAACAAGTGTTGACGCAGCAGTAGCAGACCTGTGATGTTCATTACAGCGCCAATTAAACAACGACAATGACCATGTCAACATCATGTTGGGTTAGGGATGGCCTCCCTACATCATGTTGGGTTAGGGATGGTCTCCCTACATCATGTTGGGTTAGGGATGGTCTCCCTACATCATGTTGGGTTAGGGATGGTCTCCCTAAATCATGTTGGGTCAGGGATGGTCTCCCTACATCATGTTGGGTTAGGGATGGTCTCCCTACTCTCTCATCATGTTGGGTTAGGGATGGTCTCCCTACATCATGTTGGGTTAGGGATGGCCTCTCTACATCATGTTGGGTTAGGGATGGTCTCACTACATCATGTTGGGTTAGGGATGGCCTCCCTACATCATGTTGGGTTAGGGATGGTCTCCCTACATCATGTTGGGTTAGGGATGGTCTCCCTAATTCATGTTGAGTTAGGGATGGTCTCCCTAATTCATGTTGGGTTAGGGATGGTCTCCCTACTCTCTCATCATGTTGGGTTAGGGATGGTCTCCCTACATCATGTTGGGTTAGGGATGTCCTCTCTACATCATGTTGGGTTAGGGATGGTCTCCCTACATCATGTTGGGTTAGGGATGGTCTCCCTACATCATGTTGGGTTAGGGATGGTCTCCCTACATAATGTTGGGTTAGGGATGGCCTCTCTACATCATGTTGGGTTAGGGATGGTCTCCCTACATCATGTTGGGTTAGGGATGGTCTCCCTACATCATGTTGGGTTAGGGATGGTCTCCCTAATTCATGTTGGGTTAGGGATGGTCTCCCTACTCTCTCATCATGTTGGGTTAGGGATGGTCTACCTACATCATGGTGGGTTAGGGATGGCCTCTCTACATCATGTTGGGTTAGGGATGGTCTCCCTACATCATGTTGGGTTAGGGATGGTCTCCCTACATCATGTTGGGTTAGGGATGGTCTCCCTACATCATGTTGGGTTAGGGATGGCCTCTCTACATCATGTTGGGTTAGGGATGGCCTCTCTACATCATGCTGGGTTAGGGATGGTCTCCCTACTCTCTCATCACATTGGGTTAGGGATGGTCTCCCTACATCATGTTGGGTTAGGGATGGTCTCCCTACTCTCTCATCACGTTGGGTTAGGGATGGTCTCCCTACTCTCTCATCACATTGGGTTAGGGATGGTCTCCCTACTCTCTCATCACATTGGGTTAGGGATGGTCTTCCTACTCTCTCATCACATTGGGTTAGGGATGGTCTCCCTACATCACATTGGGTTAGGGATGGTCTCCCTACTCTCTCATCACATTGGGTTAGGGATGGTCTCCCTACATCATGTTGGGTTAGGGATGGTCTCCCTACTCTCTCATCATGTTGGGTTAGGGATGGTCTCCCTACTCTCTCATCACATTGGGTTAGGGATGGTCTCCCTACTCTCTCATCACATTGGGTTAGGGATGGTCTCCCTACATCACATTGGGTTAGGGATGGTCTCCCTGCTCTCTCATCACATTGGGTTAGGGATGGTCTCCCTGCTCTCTCATCACATTGGGTTAGGGATGGTCTCCCTACATCACATTGGGTTAGGGATGGTCTCCCTGCTCTCTCATCACATTGGGTTAGGGATGGTCTCCCTGCTCTCTCATCACATTGGGTTAGGGATGGTCTCCCTACTCTCTCGTCACATTGGGTTAGGGATGGTCTCCCTACTCTCTCATCACATTGGGTTAGGGATGGTCTCCCTACTCTCTCATCACATTGGGTTAGGGATGGTCTCCCTACATCATGTTGGGTTAGGGATGGTCTCCCTACATCATGTCGGGTTAGGGATGGTCTCCCTACATCATGTTGGGTTAGGGATGGTCTCCCTGCTCTCTCATCACATTGGGTTAGGGATGGTCTCCCTGCTCTCGCATCACATTGGGTTAGGTATGGTCTCCCTACTCTCTCATCACATTGGGTTAGGGATGATCTCCATACTCTCTCATCACATTGGGTTAGGGATGGTCTCCCTACATCATGTTGGGTTAGGGATGGTCTCCCTACATCATGTTGGGTTAGGGATGGTCTCCCTGCATCATGTTGGGTTAGGGATGATCTCCATACTCTCTCATCACATTGGGTCAGGGATGGTCTCCCTACATCATGTTGGGTTAGGGATGGTCTCCCTACTCTCTCATCATGTTGGGTTAGGGATGGTCTCCCTACATCATGTTGGCTTAGGGATGGTCTCCCTACATCATGTTGGGTTAGGGATGGTCTCCCTACTCTCTCATCATGTTGGGTTAGAGATGGTCTCCCTACATCATGTTGGGTTAGGGATGGTCTCCCTACATCATGTTGGGTTAGGGATGGTCTCCCTGCTCTCTCATCACATTGGGTTAGGGATGGTCTCCCTACATCATGTTGGGTTAGGGATGGTCTCCCTGCTCTCTCATCATGTTGGGTTAGGGATGGTCTCCCTACATCATGTTGGGTTAGGGATGGTCTCCGTACATCATGTTGGGTTAGGGATGGTCTCCCTACATCATGTTGGGTTAGGGATGGTCTCCCTACATCATGTTGGGTTAGGGATGGTCTCCCTACATCATGTTGGGTTAGGGATGGTCTCCCTGCATCATGTTGGGTTAGGGATGGTCTCCCTACAACATGTTGGGTTAGGGATGGTCTCCCTACATCATGTTGGGTTAGGGATGGTCTCCCTGCTCTCTCATCATGTTGGGTTAGGGATGGTCTCCCTACATCATGTTGGGTTAGGGATGGTCTCCCTACATCATGTTGGGTTAGGGATGGTCTCCCTGCTCTCTCATCATGTTGGGTTAGGGATGGTCTCCCTGCATCATGTTGGGTTAGGGATGGTCTCCCTACATCATGTTGGGTTAGGGATGGTCTCCCTACATCATGTTGGGTTAGGGATGGTCTCCCTGCTCTCTCATAATGTTGGGTTAGGGATGGTCTCCCTGCTCTCTCATCATGTTGGGTTAGGGATGGTCTCCCTACATCATGTTGGGTTAGGGATGGTCTCCCTGCATCATGTTGGGTTAGGGATGATCTCCCTACTCTCTCATCACATTGGGTTGGGGATGGTCTCCCTACATCATGTTGGGTTAGGGATGGTCTCCCTGCTCTCTCAGTGTCATGTACACATTTAAAGTGGTGTTTAAATACCAAAACAATATTGACAATATAACTTTTATAACAGTTACATACCAATTAAATATTAAAAAAAAAAATGTTTTAGAAGGTTAGCCTGCTGGCTTTGAGTTGATAGGAACAGCCTACTGGCCTTACTGAGTGGATAGGAACAGCCTACTGGCCTTACTGGGTGGATAGGAACAGCCTACTGGCCTTACTGAGTGGATAGGAACAGCCTACTGGCCTTACTGGGTGGATAGGAACATTAGCCTGCTGGCCTTACTGAGTCTATAGGAACATTAGCCTGCTGGCCTTACTGAGTCTATAGGAACATTAGCCTGCTGGCCTTACTGGGTGGATAGGAACATTAGCCTGCTGGCTTTGAGTTGATAGGAACAGCCTACTGGCCTTACTGGGTGGATAGGAACATTAGCCTGCTGGCTTTGAGTTGATAGGAACAGCCTACTGGCCTTACTGGGTGGATAGGAACATTAGCCTGCTGGCTTTGAGTTGATAGGAACATTAGCCTACTGGCCTTACTGGGTGGATAGGAACATTAGCCTGCTGGCTTTGAGTTGATAGGAACAGCCTACTGGCCTTACTGGGTGGATAGGAACATTAGCCTGCTGGCCTTACTGAGTGGATAGGAACATTAGCCTGCTGGCTTTGAGTGGATAGGAACATTAGCCTGCTGGCCTTACTGAGTCTATAGGAACATTAGCCTGCTGGCCTTACTGAGTGGATATGAACATTAGCCTGCTGGCCTTACTGAGTCTATAGGAACATTAGCCTGCTGGCCTTACTGAGTCTATAGGAACATTAGCCTGCTGGCCTTACTGGGTGGATAGGAACATTAGCCTGCTGGCCTTACTGGGTGGATAGGAATATTAGCCTGCTGGTCTTACTGAGTGGATATGAACATTAGCCTGCTGGCCTTACTGAGTCTATAGGAACATTAGCCTGCTGGCCTTACTGAGTCTATAGGAACATTAGCCTGCTGGCCTTACTGAGTGGATAGGAACGTTAGTCTGCTGGCCTTACTGAGTCTATAGGAACATTAGCCTGCTGGCCTTACTGAGTCTATAGGAACATTAGCCTGCTGGCCTTACTGAGTCTATAGGAACATTAGCCTGCTCGTCTTACTGAGTCTATAGGAACATTAGCCTGCTGGTCTTACTGAGTCTATAGGAACATTAGCCTGCTGGTCTTACTGAGTCTATAGGAACATTAGCCTGCTGGCCTTACTGAGTCTATAGGAACATTAGCCTGCTGGCCTTACTGGGTGGATAGGAACGTTAGTCTGCTGGCCTTACTGAGTCTATAGGAACATTAGCCTGCTGGCCTTACTGGGTGGATAGGAACGTTAGTCTGCTGGCCTTACTGAGTCTATAGGAACATTAGTCTGCTGGTCTTACTGAGTCTATAGGAACATTAGCCTACTGGCCTTACTGAGTCTATAGGAACGTTAGCCTACTGGCCTTACTGAGTCTATAGGAATATTAGCCTGCTGGTCTTACTGAGTGGATAGGAACATTAGCCTGCTGGCCTTACTGAGTCTATAGGAACATTAGCCTGCTGGTCTTACTGAGTGGATAGGAACATTAGCCTGCTGGTCTTACTGAGTCGATAGGAACATTAGCCTGCTGGTCTTACTGAGTGGATAGGAACATTAGCCTGCTGGCCTTACTGAGTCTATAGGAACATTAGCCTGCTGGTCTTACTGAGTCGATAGGAACATTAGCCTGCTGGTCTTACTGAGTGATAGGAACATTAGCCTGCTGGCCTTAATGAGTGATAGGAACATTAGCCTGCTGGCCTTAATGAGTGGATAGGAACAGCCTGCTGGTCTTACTGAGTGGATAGGAACATTAGCCTGCTGGCCTTAATGAGTGGATAGGAACATTAGCCTGCTGGCCTTACTGAGTCGATAGGAACATTAGCCTGCTGGTCTTACTGAGTGGATAGGAACATTAGCCTGCTGGTCTTACTGAGTCGATAGGAACATTAGCCTGCGGGCCTTACTGGGTGGATAGGAACATTAGCCTGCTGGCCTTAATGAGTCGACAGCAACATTAGCCCAAACTATTTAGGAGGGATATCACACCTGGCACAAATGATTGTCTAGTTCTGTTTTTCCTGCTGAGGGGTCTCCTATACCTGCGCCTAGAGGGGAGTAGTTCAAAGTCTGGGTACAGGGGGTGGCTTGGGTCTAAAATTATTTTGTGAGCGTTGCAGAAGGCCTTGACCTTAAAGATCTCATCCAGGCCTGTCTGTTTGACTCCAAGTACCTTGGGGAGAGTCCTGACCTTAAAGATCTCATCCAGGCCTGTCTGTTTGACTCCCAGTACCTTGCAGAGGGCCCTGACCTTAAAGATCTCATCCAGGCCTGTCTGTTTGACTCCTAGTACCTTGGGGAGGGCCCTGACCTTAAAGATCTCATCCAGGCCTGTCTGTTTGACTCCAAGTACCTTGGAGAGAGCCCTGACCTTAAAGATCTCATCCAGGCCTGTCTGTTTGACTCCTAGTACCTTGGGGAGGGCCCTGACCTTAAAGATCTCATCCAGGCCTGTCTGTTTGACTCCTAGTACCTTGGGGAGGGCCCTGACCTTAAAGATCTCATCCAGGCCTGTCTGTTTGACTCCTAGTACCTTGGGGAGGAACCCGACCTTAAAGATCTCATCCGGCTATACCCGGGATAATCTTGTCTGAGGTTACTACAGTAACCAATGGGAATGAGGCTTAGTGAAAGGTCAACATTGCATCTCTTCACGTTTTTTTTTTAATAATTGCTACCAGTTTGACAACAAAACATTGACAACAAACAGCATGTACACAGTAATAAAATGTAAAATATATATTTCATGGTGAAAGCTCTCATATTAAACACCAATAGTAGATGGTTTATATTTAGGATAATGTTTATTTCATGCTGAACCCTCTCATATTAAACACCAATAGTAGATGGTTTATATTTAGGATAATGTTGATTTCATGCTGAACCCTCTCATATTAAACACCAATAGTAGATGGTTTATATTTAGGATAATGTTTATTTCATGCTGAACCCTCTCATATTAAACACCAATAGTAGATGGTTTATATTTAGGATAATGTTGATTTCATGCTGAACCCTCTCATATTAAACACCAATAGTAGATGGTTTATATTTAGGATAATGTTTATTTCATGCTGAACCCTCTCATATTAAACACCAATAGTAGATGGTTTATATTTAGGATAATGTTGATTTCATGCTGAACCCTCTCATATTAAACACCAATAGTAGATGGTTTATATTTAGGATAATGTTTATTTCATGCTGAACCTCTCATATTGAACACCAATAGTAGATGGTTTATATTTAGGATAATGTTTATTTCATGCTGAACCTCTCATATTAAACACCAATAGTAGATGGTTTATATTTAGGATAATGTTGATTTCATGCTGAACCCTCTCATATTAAACACCAATAGTAGATGGTTTATATTTAGGATAATGTTTATTTCATGCTGAACCCTCTCATATTAAACACCAATAGTAGATGGTTTATATTTAGGATAATGTTTATTTCATGCTGAACCTCTCATATTAAACACCAATAGTAGATGGTTTATATTTAGGATAATGTTTTACACAGCTTTTGGCATTCTATTTTTCCATATATTTTTCCATATATTTTCCCATATATTTTCCATATATTTTTCCATATATTTTTCCATATATTTTCCCATATATTTTCCATATATTTTTCCATATATTTTTCCATATATTTTTCCATATATTTTTCCATATATTTTCCATATATTTTTCCATATATTTTCCCATATATTTTTCCATATATTTTCCCATGTTCTAAGGCCACGCAGAGGACAAGAGATCATTAGACACCTGTGGTAATTTGACGTACCCAAAAAAGACCACTACATGTCATTTTATTTTAAAACATATTAAAAAATGAACGTTGAAAGTTGCCTAAATTCTGGTAGTTTACTGGTAAACTTAGAAAAATGTTCCAGTAATCCCTTTTGTAACCCAGGTTACGTCATCCTGCTCAAAGAACCATGATAAAGATTTTTTATTTTATTTTTTTAATTTCACCTTTATTTAACCAGGTAAGCAAGTTGAGAACAAGTTCTCATTTACAACTGCGACCTGGCCAAGATAAAGCAAAGCAGTGTGACACAAACAACAACACAGAGTTACACATGGAGTAAACAAAACATAGTCAATAATACAGTAGAAAAAAAGAAAGATCACTACTAAGTGGTGGAGTCAGAGAGAGGTTAAAGGGACAACAATAACAACATTAATAATCAAAAACAGTGCCGTCATAAAGTACATAAAGCTCAATGTAAGAAGGGGAGGTTGAGTATCTTGTCTCAAGGGACGTCTGGTTTGGAGTATAAAGTCTCATGTGGGTCAATGTATTGGACCACACAGAGTTCCACTCCACAAACCAACGACGAATTACACTCTACGGACCAATGATCAAACAGAGGAGAGAGGGGGGGAAAAAAACCAGAACAACAACAAGTGGGTTTATTATGACATTTGTGTACCGTTCATACATATCAGAGTATTGAAAATACTGTGTCAATGACAACATTGACATTTTACCTCGTGTTTTTTTGTTTTTCCTCTCAATTCGTTGGCAACACTCAAAGTGTAATGATCGAAGAATTCCAGGGATTCAATTTTTCACACAACGGGTTCATCTTTGTGGGATTCCCAGTGATCTACGAGTACAGACGACTACTCTCCTTACCGTTTCTCACCACCTACATTTTAGTCCTGGTGGGAAATTCTTTGTTGATCTACGTGATTAGAATTATGGAGAGCCTCCACAGCCCCATGTACATATTAATATGTGGTTTGGCGACGGTGGACATAGTGGTGGCTACAGTCATTATCCCCAACATGCTGCTCAGCTTTCTGTTTGACTGGAATGACATCTCATTGGCCAGCTGTTTGACTCAGATGTTTTTCACTCACTTCCTGTCGTCGGTAGAGTCGACTATCCTCCTGGCCATGGCTCTGGACCGCTATGTGGCGATCTGCTACCCTTTGCACTACGCTCGTATCCTCAACCCTGCCACGTTTCTCAGACTGTTACTGTTCACTGTTATAAGGAGTGGTTCTATCATGTTTGTACTAGTTGCGCTCGCCGGTTCTCTGTCTTTCTGTGGTTCCAATGTCATCAACCACTGCTACTGTGACCACATGGCCCTGGTTAGTCTAGCATGTGGTAACACGGACAAGAATAATGCGATAGGATTGGCTGTGATTATCTGTTTTGTGGGGATTGATATTTGCGTCATTGTTTTCTCCTACGTGAAGATTCTGAACGTGGTGTTGCGCAGAGCAGCAGGGGAGGATAGACGGAAAGCGTTCCACACGTGTGGCACCCACCTGATAGTGATCATGTGTTTTTATTTGATTGGCACCGTCACTTTTCTGTCACGGAATCTGAATATTCAAATTCCAACTGATATCAATACTTTTCTAGGAGTGATGTATATTGTTTTGCCAGCGAGTGTCAATCCAATAATCTATGGAGTCCGGACAAAGGAAATACGAAATCGTATTTTGAAAATGTTCAACACAAGAGTAAACAGAGAATTGACTGTTCAGGTTGCTACTGTAGAAATGTGATTCGTTTCAAAACTCTACTTTAGTTAGGGCTAGGGTTAGAATTGTTTACGTCAGAAATTATACACCCCCTTTGACTTATTTCAACACTTTTGATGAGTTACAGCCTGAATTTAAAACGTTTATTACAATGAGATTTTGTGTCACTGATCTACACACAATACACCATCATGTAAAAGTGGATTTATGTTCTTAGACATTTGTACAAATTATTATTTTTTTTTAAATGAAAAGCTAAAATATCTTGAGTCAATAAAGTGAAAATGTAATATTCACCAATTTTTCACATTTGTGTATTTTTTTTTTCATCAGAAATAATTGCTTATGAATTCATGTGTAAAATATTACTGTTCTCAGATTTTTTATTGAGTTTTTCTTCTTTAGTGTATGAAAGTGTTTTATTTGTAGATGCTAAAAACACTATACACAGAGTGTACAAAACATTAAGAACACCTTCCTGATATGTCATTGCCCTCAGAACAGCCTCAATTTGTCGGGGTATGGACTCTACACGGTGGGATGTTGGCCCATGTTGACTCCACTGCTTCCCACAGTTGTGTCAAGTTGGCTTTGGGTGGTGGACCGTTCTTGATACAACACGGGAAACTGTTGAGTGTGGAAAAACCCAGCTGCGTTGTAGTTCTTGACACAATCCTGTGCGCGTCAATAAGGGAATCATAGCTTTCACCTGATCAATCTATGTCAAGGAAAGAGCAGGTGTTTTTAATGTTTTGTTAGGAATGTTAGGAATGTTTAGCTGGAATGGTATTCTGTATATTTGACTGTGATATGTGGTTTTTATTGATCCGTTATTTTACCAGGTAAGTTGACTGAGAACACGTTCTCATTTGCAGCAACGACCTGGGGAATAGCTACAGGGGAGAGGAGGGGGATTAATGAGCCAATTGTAAACTGGGGATGATTAGGTGACCGTGATGGTTTGAGGGCCAGATTGGGAATTTAGCCAGGACACCGGGGTTAACACCCCACCCCTACTCTTACTCTTACTCTTACGATAAGTGCCATGGGATCTTTAATGACCTCAGAGAGTCAGGACACCCATTTAACGTCTCATCCGAAAGACGGCACCCTACACAGGGCAGTACTACTGATTTCTCTGAGAGTGAGGAGGATATTTAGCAAATGAAACCATCAAGTGTCTGTTATTGAACAACATCATCTTATGATCATTTCTTTAAACAATAAAATCAAATTCACCAACGTTTCTGAAAATTGATTTAGATGGTGTTTTGGAATGAAACTCTTGCAGAATTCAACACCTTTAGTTATGGCAAGCCTAAATACGGTTCAGGGGTATAGATTTGCTTAACAAGTCACATACGTTTCATGGACTCACTCTTGACTGTAATAATAGTGTTTAATAACAATATATATATATTTTTTAAATGATTACCTCGCCTCTGTACCCCCACACATACAGATAATTGTAAGGTCCCTCAGTCGAGCAGTGAATTTCAATCACAGATTCAACCACAAATACGTCCAATGCCTCTCAAAGAAGGGCAATATATATATTTAAAAAATTAAAAAGCAGACATTGAATATCCCTTTGAGCATGGTGATGTTATTAATTACACTTTGGATGGTGTATCAATACACCCCAGTCACTACAAAGATACAGACGTCCTTCCTAACTCAGTTGCTGGAGAGGATAATGGGTAAATATTGTTTTATTTTTATTTTTTATTTTACCTTTATTTAACCAGGCAAGTCAGTTAAGAACAAATTCTTATTTTCAATGATGGCCTGGGAACAGTGGGTTAACTGCCTGTTCAGGGGCAGAACGACAGATTTGTACCTTGTCAGCTCGGGGGTTTGAACTCGCAACCTTCCGGTTACTAGTCCAACGCTCTAACCACTAGGCTACCCTGCCGCCCCAAATTTGTACATTGTACAATCCAGGTGTGCAAAGCTCTTAGAGACTTACCCAGAATCCCAGCTGTAATCGCTCTTAGAGACTTACCCAGAAAGACTCACAGCTGTAATCACTCTTAGAGACTTACCCAGAAAGACTCACAGCTGTAATCACTCTTAGAGACTTACCCAGAAAGACTCACAGCTGTAATCACTCTTAGAGACTTACCTAGAAAGAATCACAGCTGTAATCACTCTTAGAGACTTACCCAGAAAGACTCACAGCTGTAATCACTCTTAGAGACTTACCCAGAAAGACTCACAGCTGTAATCACTCTTAGAGACTTACCCAGAAAGACTCACAGCTGTAATCACTCTTAGAGACTTACCCAGAAAGACTCACAGCTGTAATCACTCTTAGAGACTTACCCAGAAAGACTCACAGCTGTAATCACTCTTAGAGACTTACCCAGAAAGACTCACAGCTGTAATCACTCTTAGAGACTTACCCAGAAAGACTCACAGCTGTAATCACTCTTAGAGACTTACCCAGAAAGACTCACAGCTGTAATCACTCTTAGAGACTTACCCAGAAAGACTCACAGCTGTAATCACTCTTAGAGACTTACCCAGAATCACAGCTGTAATCACTCTTAGAGACTTACCCAGAATCTCAGCTGTAATCACTCTTAGAGACTTACCCAGAAAGACTCACAGCTGTAATCACTCTTAGAGACTTACCCAGAAAGACTCACAGCTGTAATCACTCTTAGAGACTTACCCAGAAAGACTCACAGCTGTAATCACTCTTAGAGACTTACCCAGAAAGACTCACAGCTGTAATCACTCTTAGAGACTTACCCAGAATCACAGCTGTAATCACTCTTAGAGACTTACCCAGAATCTCAGCTGTAATCACTCTTAGAGACTTACCCAGAAAGACTCACAGCTGTAATCACTCTTAGAGACTTACCCAGAATAATGTAATCGCTGCCAAAGGTGATTCTAACATGTATTGACTCCAGTGGTTGAATACCCTGGTACCCCTGTAGTGGTACGTTACCCCTGTAGTGGTACGTTACCCCTGTAGTGGTACGTTACCCCGGTAGTGGTACGTTACCCCTGTAGTGGTACGTTACCCCTGTAGTGGTACGTTACCCCTGTAGTGGTACGTTACCCCTGTAGTGGTACGGTGCCCCTGTAGTGGTACGTTACCCCTGTAGTGGTACGTTACCCCTGTAGTGGTACGTTACCCCTGTAGTGGTACGTTACCCCTGTAGTGGTACGTTACCCCTGTACTTATCAAGATGTATCAGTGTTTGTTTTCCATACATTTTTTTAATTTTTTAATTTTTTGTTTTATTCCACTTTGACATTTACAGAGTAAATCGTTGACAAAAAAATGACAAAATTCATTTCAAGCACACTTTGTAACACAAAAAAAAAAAATGTGGGAAAAAAAAACTTCTGAAGGTACTGTAAGTACCTTGGACATGATATTACTGTATGAAAATGACACAATTATACCTAATATAACAAAAATCAACGAATCATCTCCTTTGCGTTTGGCTTGTGTTTTGTCAGTTATTCCAATGTCACCTTCCCCATACTTATTAAATATGTTCCTAATTAAACAGTCCCACTGAGAGATAAGACGACAACAACAAGATATAATACAACGTGTGTTTACTGCATTAAAACTATATGTACACTTAGAATAACAAGAGTGTTTTTAAAGTCCCTCAGTTACCAGGATCTCCTAATAAGGCCGAAGCTAATTACAACAGACTGAAGCTGGCCATAACTGGCCACCAATGGTAGGTTATTAGCAGTTTGGGGATTACTGGTTACAGAGGGGATTGAACCTATTTTACAGACTGTGCAAGCTAATCTTACCACAGACCGTAATTAGCGCCAGGAGAATTTTCTGGACCTCATGACCTGATCAGGAAAAACTCGGAACCCTCATTATATAGCCTGTTAATTAGGACCCCAGTTTTCCCTTGTCAGGTTACAATGGTCAGGAAAAAAAATACGTAATGTCTGGAAATGTTTTCAATGTCTGGAAATCGTAGATCGTAGAACCCCCCCCGAAAGTTTACTTATAAAAATAAAAAACTGAACTATGAGGTATACCAGGTAGTGACAAATATTAATTTATTACAGATACAGTTGAATATACAGGATTCGTCCTTCCCAACCTCACAAAAATGTAGTACGTCAATTTATGATATCGTACTAAAACTACACATTTCAAAGTGGTTTTGATACCAAACCCCTAGGCCCTAAACCCTAGCCCCTAGCCTCTAACCCCTACAGTATTATAATACATTAACCCCTAACCCCTACAGTATAATATTACATTAACCCCTACAGTATTATAATACATTAACCCCTAACCCCTACAGTATTATAATACATTAACCCCTACAGTATTATAATACATTAACCCCTAACCCCTACAGTATTATATTACATTAACCCCTACAGTATTATAATACATTAACCCCTACAGTATTATATTACATTAACCCCTAACCCTTACAATATTATAATACATTAACCCCTAACCCCTACAGTATTATAATACATTAACCCCTACAGTATTATATTACATTAACCCCTAACCCTTACAATATTATAATACATTAACCCCTAACCCCTACAGTATTATAATACATTAACCCCTACAGTATTATATTATATTAACCCCTAACCCCTACAGTATTATAATACATTAACCCCTAACCCCTACAGTATTATAATACATTAACCCCTACAGTATTATATTACATTAACCCCTACAGTATTATAATACATTAACCCCTACAGTATTATAATACATTAACCCCTACAGTATTATAATACATTAACCCCTACAGTATTATAATACATTAACCCCTACAGTATTATAATATATTAACCCCTAACCCCTACAGTATTATAATACATTAACCCCTAACCCCTACAGTATTATAATACATTAACCCCTACAGTATTATATTACATTAACCCCTACAGTATTATAATACATTAACCCCTACAGTATTATAATACATTAACCCCTACAGTATTATATTACATTAACCCCTACAGTATTATATTACATTAACCCCTAACCCCTACAGTATTATAATACATTAACCCCTAACCCCTACAGTATTATAATACATTAACCCCTAACCCCTACAGTATTATAATACATTAACCCCTACAGTATTATATTACATTAACCCCTACAGTATTATATTATATTAACCCCTAACCCCTACAGTATTATAATACATTAACCCCTAACCCCTACAGTATTATAATACATTAACCCCTACAGTATTATAATACATTAACCCCTACAGTATTATATTACATTAACCCCTAACCCCTACAGTATTATAATACATTAACCCCTAACCCCTACAGTATTATAATACATTAACCCCTAACCCCTACAGTATTATAATACATTAACCCCTACAGTATTATATTACATTAACCCCTACAGTATTATATTATATTAACCCCTAACCCCTACAGTATTATAATACATTAACCCCTAACCCCTACAGTATTATAATACATTAACCCCTACAGTATTATAATACATTAACCCCTACAGTATTATATTATATTAACCCCTAACCCCTACAGTATTATAATACATTAACCCCTAACCCCTACAGTATTATAATACATTAACCCCTACAGTATTATAATACATTAACCCCTACAGTATTATAATACATTAGCCCCTACAGTATTATATTACATTAACCCCTACAGTATTATAATACATTAACCCCTACAGTATTATAATACATTAACCCCTACAGTATTATATTACATTAACCCCTACAGTATTATAATACATTAACCCCTAGAGTATTATATTACATTAACCCCTAACCCCTACAGTATTATATTACATTAACCCCTACAGTATTATAATACATTAACCCCTACAGTATTATAATACATTAACCCCTACAGTATTATAATACATTAACCCCTACAGTATTATAATACATTAACCCCTACAGTATTATATTACATTAACCCCTACAGTATTATAATACATTAACCCCTACAGTATTATATTGCATTAACCCCTAACCCATACAGTATTATAATACATTAACCCCTACAGTATTATAATACAATAACCCCTACAGTATTATATTGCATTAACCCCTACAGTATTATAATACATTAACCCCTAACCCCTACAGTATTATATTACATTAACCCCTAACCCCTACAGTATTATATTACATTAACCCCTAAAATATTATAATACATTAACCCCTACAGTATTATAATACATTAACCCCTACAGTATTATAATACATTAACCCCTAACCCCTACAGTATTATATTACATTAACCCCTACAGTATTATATTACATTAACCCCTAACCCCTACAGTATTATAATACATTAACCCCTAACCCCTACAGTATTACAATACATTAACCCCTAACCCCTACAGTATTATAATACATTAACCCCTACAGTATTATAATATATTAACCCCTACAGTATTATAATACATTAACCCCTACAGTATTATATTACATTAACCCCTACAGTATTATATTACATTAACCCCTACAGTATTATAATACATTAACCCCTAACCCCTACAGTATTATAATACATTAACCCCTACAGTATTATATTACATTAACCCCTACAGTATTATATTACATTAACCCCTACAGTATTATAATACATTAACCCCTACAGTATTATATTACAATAACCCCTACAGTATAATATTACATTAACCCCTACAGTATTATAATACATTAACCCCTAACCCCTACAGTATTATAATACATTAACCCCTACAGTATTATAATACATTAACCCCTACAGTATTATAATATATTAACCCCTACAGTATTATAATACATTAACCCCTAACCCCTACAGCATTATAATACTTTAACCCCTACAGTATTATAATATATTAACCCCTAACCCCTACAGTATTATAATACATTAACCCCTACAGTATTATATTACATTAACCCCTAACCCCTACAGTATTATAATACATTAACCCCTAACCCCTACAGTATTATATTATATTAACCCCTAACCCCTACAGTATTATAATACATTAACCCCTAACCCCTACAGTATTATATTACATTAACCCCTACAGTATTATAATACATTAACCCCTACAGTATTATATTATATTAACCCCTAACCCCTACAGTATTATAATACTTTAACCCCTACAGTATTATAATACATTAACCCCTAACCCCTACAGTATTATAATACATTAGCCCCTACAGTATTATAATACATTAACCCCTACAGTATTATATTATATTAACCCCTAACCCCTACAGTATTATAATACTTTAACCCCTACAGTATTATAATACATTAACCCCTAACCCCTACAGTATTATAATACATTAGCCCCTACAGTATTATAATACATTAACCCCTAACCCCTACAGTATTATATTACATTAACCCCTAGAGTATTATATTACATTAACCCCTACAGTATTATAATACATTAACCCCTAACCCCTACAGTATTATAATACATTAACCCCTACAGTATTATATTACATTAACCCCTACAGTATTATATTACATTAACCCCTAACCCCTACAGTATTATAATACATTAACCCCTAACCCCTACAGTATTAAAATATATTAACCCCTAACCCCTACAGTATTATAATACATTAACCCCTACAGTATTATAATACATTAACCCCTACAGTATTATAATATATTAACCCCTAACCCCTACAGTATTATAATACATTAACCCCTACAGTATTATAATACATTAACCCCTACAGTATTATATTACATTAACCCCTAACCCCTACAGTATTATAATACATTAACCACTACAGTATTATAATACATTAACCCCTAACCCCTACAGTATTATAATACATTAACCCCTACAGTATTATAATACATTAACCACTACAGTATTATAATACATTAACCACTACAGTATTATATTACATTAACCCCTACAGTATTATAATACATTAACCCCTACAGTATTATAATACATTAACCCCTACAGTATTATAATACATTAACCCCTACAGTATTATAATATATTAACCCCTAACCCCTACAGTATTATAATACATTAACTCCTACAGTATTATAATACATTAACCCCTACAGTATTATATTACATTAACCCCTACAGTATTATATTACATTAACCCCTACAGTATTATAATACATTAACCCCTACAGTATTATAACACATTAACCCCTAACCCCTACAGTATTATATTACATTAACCCCTACAGTATTATAATACATTAACCCCTACAGTATTATAATACATTAACCCCTACAGTATTATATTACATTAACCCCTCCAGTATTATATTACATTAACCCCTACAGTATTATATTACATTAACCCCTAACCCCTACAGTATTATAATACATTAACCCCTAACCCCTACAGTATTATGTTACATTAACCCCTAACCCCTACAGTATTATATTACATTAACCCCTACAGTATTATAATACATTAACCCCTACAGTATTATATTACATTAACTCCTACAGTATTATAATACATTAACCCCTAACCCCTACAGTATTATAATACATGAACCCCTAACCCCTACAGTATTATATTACATTAACCCCTAAAATATTATAATACATTAACCCCTACAGTATTATAATACATTAACCCCTACAGTATTATAATACATTAACCCCTAACCCCTACAGTATTATAATACATTAACCGCTACAGTATTATAATACATTAACCCCTACAGTATTATATTACATTAACCCCTACAGTATTATAATACATTAACCTCTACAGTATTATAATACATTAACCCCTACAGTATTATAATACATTAACCCCTACAGTATTATAATACATTAACCCCTACAGTATTATAATATATTAACCCCTAACCCCTACAGTATTATAATACATTAGCCCCTACAGTATTATAATATATTAACCCCTAACCCCTACA
The DNA here is from genome assembly GCF_013265735.2 of Oncorhynchus mykiss. Taxonomy (NCBI): domain Eukaryota; kingdom Metazoa; phylum Chordata; class Actinopteri; order Salmoniformes; family Salmonidae; genus Oncorhynchus; species Oncorhynchus mykiss. Next base: position 37,451,228 of record NC_048588.1, read on the forward strand.
GTATTATAATACATTAACCCCTACAGTATTATAATACATTAACCCCAACCCCTACAGTATTATATTACATTAACCCCTACAGTATTATAATACATTAACCCCTAACCCCTACAGTATTATAATACTTTAACCCCTAACCCCTAGAGTATTATATTACATTAACCCCTACAGTATTATAATACATTAACCCCTACAGTATTATAATACATTAACCCCTACAGTATTATAATACATTAACCCCTACAGTATTATATTACATTAACCCCTACAGTATTATAATACATTAACCCCTACAGTATTATAATACATTAACCCCTAACCCCTACAGTATTATAATACATTAACCCCTAACCCCTACAGTATTATAATACATTAACCCCTAACCCCTACAGTATTTTAATATATTAACCCCTACAGTATTATAATACATTAACCACTACAGTATTATAATACATTAACCCCTACAGTATTATATTACATTAACCCCTACAGTATTATATTACATTAACCCCTACAGTATTATATTACATTAACCCCTACAGTATTATAATACATTAACCCCTACAGTATTATAATACATTAACCCCTACAGTATTATATTACATTAACCCCTACAGTATTATAATACATTAACCCCTACAGTATTATAATACATTAACCCCTACAGTATTATAATACATTAACCCCTACAGTATTATAATACATTAACCCCTACAGTATTATAATATATTAACCCCTAACCCCTACAGTATTATAATACATTAGCCCCTACAGTATTATAATATATTAACCCCTAACCCCTACAGTATTATAATACATTAACCCCTACAGTATTATAATACATTAACCCCTAACCCCTACAGTATTATATTACATTAACCCCTACAGTATTATATTACATTAACCCCTAACCCCTACAGTATTATAATACATTAACCCCTAACCCCTACAGTATTATAATACATTAACCCCTACAGTTTTATAATACATTAACCCCTACAGTATTATAATACATTAACCCTTACAGTATTATAATACATTAACCCCTAACCCCTACAGTATTATATTACATTAACCCCTACAGTATTATATTACATTAACCCCTACAGTATTATATTACATTAACCCCTAACCCCTACAGTATTATATTACATTAACCCCTAACCCCTACAGTATTATAATACATTAACCACTACAGTATTATAATACATTAACCCCTAACCCCTACAGTATTATAATACATTAACCCCTAACCCCTACAGTATTATATTACATTAACCCCTACAGTTTTATAATACATTAACCCCTACAGTATTATATTACATTAACCCCTAACCCCTACAGTATTATAATACATTAACCCCTAACCCCTACAGTATTATAATTCATTAACCCCTAACCCCTACAGTATTATAATACATTAACCCCTACAGTATTATAATACATTAACCCCTACAGTATTAAAATACATTAACCACTACAGTATTATAATACATTAACCCCTAACCCCTACAGTATTATAATACATTAACCCCTAACCCCTACAGTATTATAATACATTAACCACTACAGTATTATAATACATTAACCCCTAACCCCTACAGTATTATAATACATTAACCCCTAACCCCTACAGTATTATAATACATTAACCCCTAACCCCTACAGTATTATAATACATTAACCTCTAACCCCTACAGTATTATATTACATTAACCCCTAACCCCTACAGTATTATAATACATTAACCCCTACAGTATTATATTACATTAACCCCTAACCCCTACAGTATTAAAATACATTAACCCCTACAGTATTATAATACATTAACCCCTAACCCCTACAGTATTATAATACATTAACCCCTAACCCCTACAGTATTATATTACATTAACCCCTAACCCCTACAGTATTATAATACATTAACCCCTACAGTATTATAATACATTAACCCCTAACCCCTACAGTATTATAATATATTAACCCCTAACCCCTACAGTATTATATTACATTAACCCCTACAGTATTATATTACATTAACCCCTACAGTATTATATTACATTAACCCCTAACCCCTACAGTATTATAATACATTAACCCCTAACCCCTACAGTATTATAATACATTAGCCCCTACAGTATTATAATATATTAACCCCTAACCCCTACAGTATTATAATACATTAACCCCTACAGTATTATAATACATTAACCCCAACCCCTACAGTATTATATTACATTAACCCCTAACCCCTACAGTATTATAATACATTAGCCCCTACAGTATTATAATATATTAACCCCTAACCCCTACAGTATTATAATACATTAACCCCTAACCCCTACAGTATTATAATACATTAGCCCCTACAGTATTATAATATATTAACCCCTAACCCCTACAGTATTATAATACATTAACCCCTACAGTATTATAATACATTAACCCCTAACCCCTACAGTATTATAATACTTCAACCCCTAACCCCTAGAGTATTATATTACATTAACCCCTACAGTATTATAATACATTAACCCCTACAGTATTATAATACATTAACCCCTACAGTATTATAATACATTAACCCCTACAGTATTATATTACATTAACCCCTACAGTATTATAATACATTAACCCCTACAGTATTATAATACATTAACCCCTAACCCCTACAGTATTATAATACATTAACCCCTAACCCCTACAGTATTATAATACATTAACCCCTAACCCCTACAGTATTTTAATATATTAACCCCTACAGTATTATAATACATTAACCACTACAGTATTATAATACATTAACCCCTACAGTATTATATTACATTAACCCCTACAGTATTATATTACATTAACCCCTACAGTATTATATTACATTAACCCCTACAGTATTATAATACATTAACCCCTACAGTATTATAATACATTAACCCCTACAGTATTATATTACATTAACCCCTACAGTATTATAATACATTAACCCCTACAGTATTATAATACATTAACCCCTACAGTATTATAATACATTAACCCCTACAGTATTATAATACATTAACCCCTACAGTATTATAATATATTAACCCCTAACCCCTACAGTATTATAATACATTAGCCCCTACAGTATTATAATATATTAACCCCTAACCCCTACAGTATTATAATACATTAACCCCTACAGTATTATAATACATTAACCCCTAACCCCTACAGTATTATATTACATTAACCCCTACAGTATTATATTACATTAACCCCTAACCCCTACAGTATTATAATACATTAACCCCTAACCCCTACAGTATTATAATACATTAACCCCTACAGTTTTATAATACATTAACCCCTACAGTATTATAATACATTAACCCTTACAGTATTATAATACATTAACCCCTAACCCCTACAGTATTATATTACATTAACCCCTACAGTATTATATTACATTAACCCCTACAGTATTATATTACATTAACCCCTAACCCCTACAGTATTATATTACATTAACCCCTAACCCCTACAGTATTATAATACATTAACCACTACAGTATTATAATACATTAACCCCTAACCCCTACAGTATTATAATACATTAACCCCTAACCCCTACAGTATTATATTACATTAACCCCTACAGTTTTATAATACATTAACCCCTACAGTATTATATTACATTAACCCCTAACCCCTACAGTATTATAATACATTAACCCCTAACCCCTACAGTATTATAATTCATTAACCCCTAACCCCTACAGTATTATAATACATTAACCCCTACAGTATTATAATACATTAACCCCTACAGTATTAAAATACATTAACCACTACAGTATTATAATACATTAACCCCTAACCCCTACAGTATTATAATACATTAACCCCTAACCCCTACAGTATTATAATACATTAACCACTACAGTATTATAATACATTAACCCCTAACCCCTACAGTATTATAATACATTAACCCCTAACCCCTACAGTATTATAATACATTAACCCCTAACCCCTACAGTATTATAATACATTAACCTCTAACCCCTACAGTATTATATTACATTAACCCCTAACCCCTACAGTATTATAATACATTAACCCCTACAGTATTATATTACATTAACCCCTAACCCCTACAGTATTAAAATACATTAACCCCTACAGTATTATAATACATTAACCCCTAACCCCTACAGTATTATAATACATTAACCCCTAACCCCTACAGTATTATATTACATTAACCCCTAACCCCTACAGTATTATAATACATTAACCCCTACAGTATTATAATACATTAACCCCTAACCCCTACAGTATTATAATATATTAACCCCTAACCCCTACAGTATTATATTACATTAACCCCTACAGTATTATATTACATTAACCCCTACAGTATTATATTACATTAACCCCTAACCCCTACAGTATTATAATACATTAACCCCTAACCCCTACAGTATTATAATACATTAGCCCCTACAGTATTATAATATATTAACCCCTAACCCCTACAGTATTATAATACATTAACCCCTACAGTATTATAATACATTAACCCCTAACCCCTACAGTATTATATTACATTAACCCCTACAGTATTATATTACATTAACCCCTAACCCCTACAGTATTATAATACATTAACCCCTAACCCCTACAGTATTACAATACATTAACCCCTAACCCCTACAGTATTATAATACATTAACCCCTACAGTATTATATTACATTAACCCCTAACCCCTACAGTATTATAATACATTAACCCCTAACCCCTACAGTATTATAATACATTAACCCCTACAGTATTATAATACATTAACCCCTAACCCCTACAGTATTATAATACATTAACCCCTAACCCCTACAGTATTATAATACATTAACCCCTACAGTATTATAATACATTAACCCCTAACCCCTACAGTATTATAATACATTAACCCCTATAGTATTGTAATACATTAACCCCTAACCCCTACAGTATTATAATACATTAACCCCTACAGTATTATATTACATTAACCCCTAACCCCTACAGTATTATAATACATTAACCCCTAACCCCTACAGTATTATAATACATTAACCCCTACAGTTTTATAATACATTAACCCCTACAGTATTATAATACATTAACCCTTACAGTATTATAATACATTAACCCCTAACCCCTACAGTATTATATTACATTAACCCCTACAGTATTATATTACATTAACCCCTACAGTATTATATTACATTAACCCCTAACCCCTACAGTATTATATTACATTAACCCCTAACCCCTACAGTATTATAATACATTAACCACTACAGTATTATAATACATTAACCCCTAACCCCTACAGTATTATAATACATTAACCCCTAACCCCTACAGTATTATATTACATTAACCCCTACAGTTTTATAATACATTAACCCCTACAGTATTATATTACATTAACCCCTAACCCCTACAGTATTATAATACATTAACCCCTAACCCCTACAGTATTATAATTCATTAACCCCTAACCCCTACAGTATTATAATACATTAACCCCTACAGTATTATAATACATTAACCCCTACAGTATTAAAATACATTAACCACTACAGTATTATAATACATTAACCCCTAACCCCTACAGTATTATAATACATTAACCCCTAACCCCTACAGTATTATAATACATTAACCACTACAGTATTATAATACATTAACCCCTAACCCCTACAGTATTATAATACATTAACCCCTAACCCCTACAGTATTATAATACATTAACCCCTAACCCCTACAGTATTATAATACATTAACCTCTAACCCCTACAGTATTATATTACATTAACCCCTAACCCCTACAGTATTATAATACATTAACCCCTACAGTATTATATTACATTAACCCCTAACCCCTACAGTATTAAAATACATTAACCCCTACAGTATTATAATACATTAACCCCTAACCCCTACAGTATTATAATACATTAACCCCTAACCCCTACAGTATTATATTACATTAACCCCTAACCCCTACAGTATTATAATACATTAACCCCTACAGTATTATAATACATTAACCCCTAACCCCTACAGTATTATAATATATTAACCCCTAACCCCTACAGTATTATATTACATTAACCCCTACAGTATTATATTACATTAACCCCTACAGTATTATATTACATTAACCCCTAACCCCTACAGTATTATAATACATTAACCCCTAACCCCTACAGTATTATAATACATTAGCCCCTACAGTATTATAATATATTAACCCCTAACCCCTACAGTATTATAATACATTAACCCCTACAGTATTATAATACATTAACCCCTAACCCCTACAGTATTATATTACATTAACCCCTACAGTATTATATTACATTAACCCCTAACCCCTACAGTATTATAATACATTAACCCCTAACCCCTACAGTATTACAATACATTAACCCCTAACCCCTACAGTATTATAATACATTAACCCCTACAGTATTATATTACATTAACCCCTAACCCCTACAGTATTATAATACATTAACCCCTAACCCCTACAGTATTATAATACATTAACCCCTACAGTATTATAATACATTAACCCCTAACCCCTACAGTATTATAATACATTAACCCCTAACCCCTACAGTATTATAATACATTAACCCCTACAGTATTATAATACATTAACCCCTAACCCCTACAGTATTATAATACATTAACCCCTATAGTATTGTAATACATTAACCCCTAACCCCTACAGTATTATAATACATTAACCCCTACAGTATTATATTACATTAACCCCTAACCCCTACAGTATTATAATACATTAACCCCTAACCCCTACAGTATTATAATACATTAACCCCTACAGTATTATAATACATTAACCCCTAACCCCTACATTATTATAATACATTAACCCCTATAGTATTGTAATACATTAACCCCTAACCCCTACAGTATTATAATACATTAACCCCTACAGTATTATATTACATTAACCCCTAACCCCTACAGTATTATAATACATTAACCCCTAACCCCTACAGTATTATATTACATTAACCCCTACAGTATTATAATACATTAACCCCTAAAATATTATAATACATTAACCCCTACAGTATTATAATAAATTAACCCCTACAGTATTATAATACATTAACCCCTACAGTATTATAATACATTAACCCCTACAGTATTATAATACATTAACCCCTACAGTATTATAATACATTAACCCCTACAGTATTATAATACATTAACCCCTACAGTATTATAATACATTAACCCCTACAGTATTATATTACATTAACCCCTAACCCCTACAGTATTATAATACATTAACCCCTAACCCCTACAGTATTATAATACATTAGATTTGGGGCTGAATTCTATCAGATTAGTGATATCCTACACCCGAATAGTGGTTGTTTTGGCGGTGTCTGAGGTGGAACTGCGTTAGAGCTGTCAAATCCACAAGCGGCTCCCGGCATTACACCTAAAGTCGGCGCGGAGTCGCGTTGAGAAAACCCATGCAGCCTTGTTTCCAAGTTCAAAGGCTACCTGGGGTGGCAGCATAGCCTAGTGGGTAGAGCGTTGGACTCGTAACCGAAGGTAGTTAACGCATTGTTCCTAGGGCGTCATGACTTGCCTAGTTTATAGAAAAATACATTAAAAAAAACACTGGAATGTGTGATGTAATCTACACCTGGATTAGCCTGCTAGAAATCCTCGTCATTTTTTGTTTTGAATGATTTTTAAATTTGAGCGTTATTATTCGTATAATGCAATAAACTCTTTCTCGTTTGGAACTTCTAACTCTCGTCGAATGGGTGTGGCTTCCTGACAATGCAGCTCACCGATTCGACAGCTCCTAAACAGTTCCGCCTCCGACACCGCCAAAAAAACATAAACTACCCGGGTTTACAGCTTTGATCTGATGGAATCTAGGCCTAACAAGCCAAGAGTGACTAGAACAACTTTAAATGGACATGCATTTCTTATAGGAGTATATTGGGGCCTTAGGCAATAGCGTGCTAGATGGAGGATAGTCGGGCTGGATTCAAACCGTATCGTGGATCTGTTACACCTCCATAGACATTTAAAGGCCATATGGATTGAATCCAGCCCTTAATCTACATGTATTTTTTTTTACGGCAAAATCATTATTATTTAAACCTTTATTTAACTAGGCAGTTAAGAACTAATTCTTATTTTTAATGACGGCCTACCGGGGAACAGTGGTTTAACTGCCTGTTCAGGGGAACAGTGGTTTAACTGCCTGTTCAGGGGAACAGGGGTTTAACTGCCTGTTCAGGGAAACAGTGGTTTAACTGCCTGTTCAGGGAAACAGTGGTTTAACTGCCTGTTCAGGGGAACAGTGGTTTAACTGCCTGTTCAGGGGAACAGTGGTTTAACTGCCTGTTCAGGGAAACAGTGGTTTAACTGCCTGTTCAGGGGCAGAACTTGCAACCTTCCGGTTATTAGTCCAACGCTCTAACCACTAGGCTACCTGCCTCCTCTACACTCTAACCACTAAGCTACCTGCCTCCTCTACACTCTAACCACTAGGCTACCTGCCTCCTCTACAGTCTAACCACTAGGCTACCCTGCCTCCTCTACACTCTAACCACTAGGCTACCCTGCCTCCTCTACACTCTAACCACTAGGCTACCTGCCTCCTCTACACTCTAACCACTAGGCTACCTGCCTCCTCTACACTCTAACCACTAGGCTACCTGCCTCCTCTACACTCTAACCACTAGGCTACCCTGCCTCCTCTACACTCTAACCACTAGGCTACCCTGCCGCCCATATTCAACATTCAACTTCCAGATGCGTACCCCCTCTACTACCAGGTACCCCTGTAGTGGTGTGGTACCCCTGTAGTAGTGTGGTACCCCTGTAGTAGTGTGGTACCCCTGTAGTAGTGTGGTAGCCCTGTAGTAGTGTGGTAGCCCTGTAGTAGTGTGGTACCCCTGTAGTGGTGTGGTACCCCTGTAGTAGTGTGGTAGCCCTGTAGTAGTGTGGTACCCCTGTAGTGGTGTGGTACCCCTGTAGTAGTGTGGTACCCCTGTAGTGGTACGGTACCCCTGTAGTGGTGTGGTACCCCTGTAGTGGTACATTACCCCTGTAGTGGTGTGGTACCCCTGTAGTGGTACGGTACCCCTGTAGTGGTGTGGTACCCCTGTAGTGGTGCGGTACCCCTGTAGTGGTGCGGTACCCCTGTAGTGGTGTGGTAACCCTGTAGTGGTGTGGTACCCCTGTAGTGGTGTGGTACCCCTGTAGTGGTGTGGTACCCCTGTAGTGGTGCTGTACCCCTGTAGTGGTGCTGTACCCCTGTAGTGGTGTGGTACCCCTGTAGTGGTGTGGTACCCCTGTAGTGGTACGGTACCCCTGTAGTGGTGCGGTACCCCTGTAGTGGTGCGGTACCCCTGTAGTGGTGTGGTACCCCTGTAGTGGTGTGGTACCCCTGTAGTAGTGGTACGGTACCCCTGTAGTGGTGTGGTACCCCTGTAGTGGTGTGGTACCCCTGTAGTGGTACGGTACCCCTGTAGTGGTGTGGTACCCCTGTAGAGGTGTGGTACCCCTGTAGTGGTACGGTACCCCTGTAGTGGTGTGGTACCCCTGTAGTGGTGTGGTACCCCTGTAGTAGTGTTTTACCCCTGTAGTGGTGTGGTACCCCTGTAGTGGTGTGGTACCCCTGTAGTGGTGTGGTACCCCTGTAGTGGTGTGGTACCCCTGTAGTAGTGTGGTACCCCTGTAGTAGTGTGGTACCCCTGTAGTAGTGTGGTACCCCTGTAGTAGTGTGGTACCCCTGTAGTGATGCGGTACCCCTGTAGAGGTACGTACCCCTGTAGTGGTGTGGTACCCCTGTAGTAGTGTGGTAGCCCTGTAGTAGTGTGGTACCCCTGTAGTAGTGTGGTACCCCTGTAGTGGTGTGGTACCCCTGTAGTAGTGCGGTACCCCTGTAGTGGTATTGGACCCCTGTAGTGGTGTGGTACCCCTGTAGTGGTGTGATACCCCTGTAGTAGTGGTACGGTCCCCCTGTAGTGGTGTGGTACCCCTGTAGTGGTGTGGTACCCCTGTAGTGGTGTGGTACCCCTGTAGTAGTGGTGTGGTACCCCTGGTACCCCTGGTACCCCTGTAGTAGTGGTGTGGTACCCCTGTAGTGGTATGGTACCCCTGGTACCCCTGTAGTAGTGGTGTGGTACCCCTGTAGTAGTGGTGTGGTACCCCTGTTACCCCTGTAGTAGTGTGGTACCCCTGTAGTAGTGTGGTACCCCTGTAGTGGTGTGGTACCCCTGTAGTGGTATGGTACCCCTGTAGTGGTACGGTACCCCTGTAGTGGTACATTACCCCTGTAGTAGTGTGGTACCCCTGTAATGGTGTGGTACACCTGTAGTGGTGTGGTACCCCTGGTACCCCTGTAGTGGTGTGGTACCCCTGTAGTAGTGTGGTACCCTTGTAGTGGTGTGGTACCCCTGTAGTAGTGTGGTACCCCTGTAGTGGTGTGTTACCCCTGTAGTAGTGTGGTACCCCTGTAGTGGTGTGGTACCCCTGTAGTGGTATGGTACCCCTGTAGTGATGCGGTACCCCTGTAGAGGTACGTACCCCTGTAGTGGTGTGGTACCCCTGTAGTAGTGTGGTAGCCCTGTAGTAGTGTGGTACCCCTGTAGTAGTGTGGTACCCCTGTAGTGGTGTGGTACCCCTGTAGTAGTGCGGTACCCCTGTAGTGGTATTGGACCCCTGTAGTGGTGTGGTACCCATGTAGTGGTACGGTACCCCTGTAGTAGTACGGTACCCCTGTAGTAGGGGGAGGGGGGGGGGGTTGATAAGCTAATTGAAAATTAGTACTTTTATGTCAGTAATTTATTGTTGTGTGAATGTCCTGCTCTTGGGGTGGTACAGTGGCTGTCCTCTTGGGGTGAAACAGTGGGCTGTCCTGCTCTTGGGGTGGTACAGCGGACTGTCCTCTTGGGGTGATACAGTGGGCTGTTCTGCTCTTGGGGTGGTACAGTGGCTGTCCTGCTCTTGGGGTGGTACAGTGGCTGTCCTGCTCTTGGGGTGGTACAGTGAACTGTCCTGCTCTTGGGGTGGTACAGTGGGCTGTCCTGCTCTTGGGGTGGTACAGTGGGCTGTCCTTCTCTTGGGGTGGTACAGTGGGCTGTCCTTCTCTTGGGGTGGTACAGTGGGCTGTCCTTCTCTTGGGGTGGTACAGTGGACTGTCCTTCTCTTGGGGTGATACAGTGGACTGTCCTTCTCTTGGGGTGATACAGTGGACTGTCCTTCTCTTGGGGTGATACAGTGGACTGTCCTGTTCTTGGGGTGATACAGTGGACTGTCCTGCTCTTGGGGTGATACAGTGGACTGTCCTTCTCTTGGGGTGATACAGTGGACTGTCCTGTTCTTGGGGTGATACAGTGGACTGTCCTGCTCTTGTGGTGATACAGTGGACTGTCCTGCTCTTGGGGTGGTACAGTGGGCTGTCCTGCTCTTGGGGTGGTACAGTGGGCTGTCCTGCTCTTGGGGTGGTACAGTGGACTGTCCTCTTGGGGTGATACAGTGGGCTGTCCTCTTGGGGTGATACAGTGGGCTGTCCTGCTCTTGGGGTGGTACAGTGGACTGTCCTCTTGGGGTGATACAGTGGGCTGTTCTGCTATTGGGGTGGTACAGTGGACTGTCCTCTTGGGGTGATACAGTGGGCTGTTCTGCTCTTGGGGTGATACAGTGGACTGTCCTCTTGGGGTGAAACAGTGGGCTGTCCTGCTCTTGGGGTGGTACAGTGGACTGTCCTCTTGGGGTGATACAGTGGACTGTCCTGTTCTTGGGGTGATACAGTGGACTGTCCTTCTCTTGGGGTGATACAGTGGACTGTCCTTCTCTTGGGGTGATACAGTGGGCTGTCCTGCTCTTGGGGTGGTACAGTGGACTGTCCTCTTGGGGTGATACAGTGGACTGTCCTGTTCTTGGGGTGATACAGTGGACTGTCCTGCTCTTGTGGTGATACAGTGGACTGTCCTGCTCTTGGGGTGATACAGTGGGCTGTTCTGCTCTTGGGTTGAATAGTTATGCACGCTCAAGTTTTCTTTGTTTCACAATAAAACATATTTTGCATCTTCAAGGTGGTAGGCGTGTTGTGTCAATCAAATGATACAAACCCACCCAAAAATCTATTTTAATTCCAGGTTGTAAGGCAACAAAATAGGAAAAATGCCAAGGGGGGTGAATACTTCCGCAAGCCACTGTATAACAGAGTCATTAAAGAACTCAAGGTCCACTCCCCTCAAACCCCACCACGACTAGGCCTCAAGGTCCACTCCCCTCAAACCACACCACGACTAGGCCTCAAGGTCCACTCCCCTCAAACCACACCACGACTAGACCTCAAGGTCCACCCCCCTCAAACCACACCACGACTAGGCCTCAAGGTCCACCCCCCTCAAACCCCACCACGACTAGGCCTCAAGGTCCACTCCCCTCAAACCACACCACGACTAGACCTCAAGGTCCACCCCCCTCAAACCACACCACGACTAGGCCTCAAGGTCCACCCCCCTCAAACCCCACCACGACTAGGCCTCAAGGTCCACCCCCCTCAAACCACACCACGACTAGAACTCAAGGTCCACTCCCCTCAAACCACACCACGACTAGGCCTCAAGGTCCACCCCCCTCAAACCACACCACGACTAGAACTCAAGGTCCACTCCCCTCAAACCACACCACGACTAGACCTCAAGGTCCACCCCCCTCAAACCACACCACGACTAGAACTCAAGGTCCACTCCCCTCAAACCACACCACGACTAGAACTCAAGGTCCACTCCCCTCAAACCACACCACGACTAGACCTCAAGGTCCACCCCCCTCAAACCACATCACGACTAGAACTCAAGGTCCACCCCCCTCAAACCACACCACGACTAGACCTCAAGGTCCACCCCCCTCAAACCACATCACGACTAGAACTCAAGGTCCACCCCCCTCAAACCAAACCACACCTAGGCCTCATTTCCTCTAAACTTTCTCTCTAACATCCTTGCTGTATGGAGAAGACGAATGTGAACAAGAACAGGACAACGGCACCACTGTGAGTGTGTTTAAAAGGTCTCCCTGGACTCTAAAGGGTCTCCCTCTCTCCTCCAGTCACAGTAGCTCCTCTGTACCACAACACAGGAACAACACAGCAGCGTCCATCTCCCTCCTCTATCTGTGGTTCAGCTTGGGAGAGTCTGCACCCTCCTCGTCCTCATCGTCTTTCGCTCCGATCAACCGCTGCCGCGCAAAATCCTCAAAGATGATGTCATCGTCGCTGGAGAGAGTAAACTCAGTTAGTCAGGATCCAGAAGTACACTTTAAGTGCATTAATGATTGATAGCAGACAGAGGGAGACATTTTGATTCGTGGCAGATGGGGAGACATTTTGGTTCATGGCAGATGGGGAGACATTTTGATTCGTGGCAGATGGGGAGACATTTTGGTTCGTGGCAGACAGAGGGAGACATTTTGGTTCATGGCAGATGGGGAGACATTTTGGTTCATGGCAGATGGGGAGACATTTTGATTCGTGGCAGATGGGGAGACATTTTGGTTCATGGCAGACGGGGAAACATTTTGGTTCATGGCAGACGGGGAAACATTTTGGTTCATGGCAGATGGGGAAACATTTTGGTTCATGGCAGATGGGGAAACATTTTGGTTCATGGCAGATGGGGAAACATTTTGGTTCATGGCAGATGGGGAGACATTTTGGTTCATTGCAGATGGGGAGACATTTTGGTTCATGGCAGATGGGGAGACATTTTGGTTCATGGCAGATGGGGAGACATTTAGATTTATAGCAGACAGAGGGAGACATTTTGATTCATGGCAGATGGGGAGACATTTTGGTTCATGGCAGATGGGGAGACATTTAGATTTATAGCAGACGGAGAGACATTTTGGTTCATGGCAGATGGGGAGACATTTTGGTTCATGGCAGACGGGGAAACATTTTGGTTCATGGCAGACGGGGAAACATTTTGGTTCATGGCAGATGGGGAAACATTTTGGTTCATGGCAGATGGGGAAACATTTTGGTTCATGGCAGATGGGGAAACATTTTGGTTCATGGCAGATGGGGAGACATTTTGGTTCATTGCAGATGGGGAGACATTTTGGTTCATGGCAGATGGGGAGACATTTTGGTTCATGGCAGATGGGGAGACATTTAGATTTATAGCAGACAGAGGGAGACATTTTGATTCATGGCAGATGGGGAGACATTTTGGTTCATGGCAGATGGGGAGACATTTAGATTTATAGCAGACGGAGAGACATTTTGGTTCATGGCAGATGGGGAGACATTTTGGTTCATGGCAGATGGGGAGACATTTGTTTAGTAAATTGTACTAGATAAGATGTTTAGTAAAGTTTACTAGATCAGATGACTAGCAAAGTGCATTAGATCAGATGTTTAGTAATGTGTATTAGATCAGATATTTAGTAATGTGTATTAGATCAGTTGTTCAATCAAGTGTATTAGATCAGATGTTTAGTAATGTGTATTAGATCAGATGTTTAGTAACGTGTATTAGATCAGATGTTTAGTAACGTGTATTAGATCAGATGTTTAGTAACGTGTATTAGATCAGATGTTTAGTAACGTGTATTAGATCAGTTGTTCAATCAAGTGTATTAGATCAGATGTTTAGTAATGTGTATTAGATCAGATGTTTAGTAACGTGTATTAGATCAGTTGTTCAATCAAGTGTATTAGATCAGATGTTTAGTAACGTGTATTAGATCAGATGTTTAGTAACGTGTATTAGATCAGATGTTTAGTAACGTGTATTAGATCAGATGTTTAGTAACGTGTATTAGATCAGATGTTTAGTAACGTGTATTAGATCAGATGTTTAGTAACGTGTATTAGATCAGATGTTCAATAACGTGTATTAGATCAGATGTTCAATAACGTGTTTTAGATCAAAGATATTTAGTGAAGTGCATTGATTAGAGACTATACTGTTTAAGCCGTTATAAAGCTCACAGTCCTTTATAACAACTTAATATTGCACTACACACAGGTGGTTAAAAAAAGGGGTGAAATCAAGATTACCACACAATTATTTTGATTATTTATTCACTGTAGGCTTATGGTCAGCTCAGCAAACGTCTTAGCTTATTCTGTTGTTGTCGTTGTTTTTTTGCGTTGTTACTGTTGCCGTTATTTATTTCGGTAATCAATCCGGATCGCGGAGTTGGACAATGCACCGTTTAATAAAAGTGAATTTCCCACTGAACCCGACATACAATGCGCAGCGTTTACCGTGAGCAGTAGGCTCCGCGAACGCACGAACATTGCCCTTCTAAAAACGCGCATTGCGGACAAATGCATTATTTTTTTTTTGATTGAATCTTGGTCATAGTCATTTACAGACATTACGGGGTTTAGGAAACACGTCAGCACATCACGTCTGAAATGGCATCGTCGGCACATCACGTCTGAAATGGTATCGTCAGCGCATCACGTCTGAAATGGCATCGTCAGCACATCATGACACAGGTCCGTCAACAACACTAATGCTTCTAACAGCCTGGGAGCTACAGAAACCTGCCATGGTTACATCTCTTTCCTGCTGTCAGTCATACAAATGGCCATAAAACAAAGGGGATTGAAACGATAAAGAGGTGTGCTGGGAGAGACAGCATTACATGAAAGACACTGAATAATGAATGTATTATTCATAATCGGGCCTATTTGCTGGTTAATGTGCATGACCAGAGATGGACTGTTAGGCTGTATGGCCAGAGATGGGCTGTTAGGCTGTATGGCCAGAGATGGACTGTTAGGCTGTATGGTCAGAGATGGGCTGTTAGGCTGTATGACCAGAGATGGGCTGTTAGGCTGTATGACCAGAGATGGACTGTTAGGCTGTATGGTCAGAGATGGGCTGTTAGGCTGCATGGTCAGAGATGGGCTGTTAGGCTGCATGGTCAGAGATGGGCTGTTAGGCTGTATGGTCAGAGATGGGCTGTTAGGCTGTATGGTCAGAGATGGGCTGTTAGGCTGCATGGTCAGAGATGGGCTGTTAGGCTGTATGGTCAGAGATGGGCTGTTAGGCTGTATGACCAGAGATGGGCTGTTAGGCTGTATGACCAGAGATGGGCTGTTAGGCTGTATGACCAGAGATGGGCTGTTAGGCTGCATGGTCAGAGATGGGCTGTTAGGCTGCATGGTCAGAGATGGGCTGTTAGGCTGCATGGTCAGAGATGGGCTGTTAGGCTGCATGGTCAGAGATGGACTGTTAGGCTGTATGGTCAGAGATGGGCTGTTAGGCTGTATGACCAGAGATGGGCTGTTAGGCTGTATGACCAGAGATGGGCTGTTAGGCTGTATGACCAGAGATGGGCTGTTAGGCTGTATGACCAGAGATGGGCTGTTAGGCTGTATGGTCAGAGATGGGCTGTTAGGCTGTATGACCAGAGATAGGCTGTATGACCAGAGATGGGCTGTTAGGCTGTGTGGTCAGAGATGGGCTGTTAGGCTGTATGGTCAGAGATGGGCTGTTAGGCTGTATGGTCAGAGATGGACTGTTAGGCTGTATGACCAGAGATGGGCTGTTAGGCTGTATGACCAGAGATGGACTGTTAGGCTGTATGACCAGAGATGGACTGTTAGGCTGTATGACCAGAGATGGGCTGTTAGGCTGTATGGTCAGAGATGGGCTGTTAGGCTGTATGGTCAGAGATGGGCTGTTAGGCTGTATGGTCAGAGATGGACTGTTAGGCTGTATGGTCAGAGATGGACTGTTAGGCTGTATGACCAGAGATGGACTGTTAGGCTGTATGACCAGAGATGGACTGTTAGGCTGTATGGTCAGAGATGGACTGTTAGGCTGTATGGTCAGAGATGGACTGTTAGGCTGTATGGTCAGAGATGGACTGTTAGGCTGTATGACCAGAGATGGGTTGTTATAGAGAGGAAATGAAACAGGAGGAAGTGAAGCCATGTTTTATTGACGAGGACAAGTGGTGCAGCAGGCAGTAAGTAGCAAGTAGAGGCAGTAAGCAACAGGCAGTAAGCAGCAGGCAGAAGGCAGCAGGCATTAAGCAGAAGGCAACAGGCAGTAAGCAGCAGGCAGTAAGTAGCAAGTAGAGGCAGTAAGCAGCAGGCAGTAAGCAACAGGCAGTAAGTAGCAAGTAGAGGCAGTAAGCAGCAGGCAGTAAGTAGCAAGTAGAGGCAGTAAGCAACAGGCAGTAAACAGCAGGCAGTAAGTAGCAAGTAGAGGCAGTAAGCAACAGGCAGTAAACAGCAGGCAGTAAGCAACAGGCAGTAAACAGCAGGCAGTAAGCAGCAGGCAGTAAGCAGCAAGCAGAAGGCAGTAAGCAGCAGGCAGTAAGCAGTAAGCAGCAGGCAGTAAGCAGCAGGCAGTAAGCAGCAAGCAGAAGGCAGTAAGCAGCAGGCAGTAAGTAGCAAGTAGAGGCAGTAAGCAGCAGGCAGTAAGTAGCAAGTAGAGGCAGTAAGCAGCAGGCAGTAAGTAGCAAGTAGAGGCAGTAAGCAGCAGGCAGTAAACAGCAGGCAGTAAGTAGCAAGTAGAGGCAGTAAGCAACAGGCAGTAAACAGCAGGCAGTAAGCAACAGGCAGTAAACAGCAGGCAGTAAGCAGCAGGCAGTAAGCAGCAAGCAGAAGGCAGTAAGCAGCAGGCAGTAAGCAGTAAGCAGCAGGCAGTAAGCAGCAGGCAGTAAGCAGCAAGCAGAAGGCAGTAAGCAGCAGGCAGTAAGCAGCAGGCAGTAAGCAGCAGGCAGTAAGCAGTAAGCAGCAGGCAGTAAGCAGCAGGCAGTAAGCAGCAGGCAGTAAGCAGTAAGCAGCAGGCAGTAAGCAGTAAGCAGCAGGCAGTAAGCAGCAGGCAGTAAGCAGCAGGCAGTAAGCAGTAAGCAGCAGGCAGTAAGCAGTAAGCAGCAGGCAGTAAGCAGTAAGCAGCAGGCAGTAAGCAGCAGGCAGTAAGCAGTAAGCAGCAGGCAGTAAGCAGCAGGCAGTAAGCAGCAGGCAGTAAGCAGCAGGCAGTAAGCAGTAAGCAGCAGGCAGTAAGCAGCAGGCAGTAAGCAGCAAGCAGAAGACAGTAAGCAGCAGGCAGTAAGCAGCAGGCAGTAAGCAGTAAGCAGAAGGCAGTAAGCAGCAGGCAGTAAGCAGCAAGCAGAAGGCAGTAAGCAGCTATCAGTAAGCAGAGGCAGCAAGCAACAAGGCCCACCCAGTATGTTAGAGTGACAGACAGACAGACAAACAGGGTGACTGTGTTATACTGTGTTACACTATCAGAAAGACCAGGAGTAGAGCTTCTTACTTTGTGTCAAATTCTATCAAGTTTGTGTCTATTGGCGCCTCGTCTGCAGCTGAAATACAATGAATGGACCATTATAATTCATCATTTTAGACCAAGAAAGGTGTTTGTTGATTGATTGAAAACAGAAAGACGTTGAAAACGTGTGAACTGAAAATACTGCATAAAAGTAGAAACACACCGTCTCTGTAGATTGCATCTTCGCTTGGTTTGGGATGCATTAACGTAAAGGGGAGCTCAACATGGACATCACTGGAAAAGAAAATGAAACTACATGTAGATGATTGATGTATGATGAACAAACAAGTTTTATGAATTAGCATTTCAATGTATGTTACATCTTGTATTATTATACTAATATTACAGTCTGCTCTGTATAACACGTAGAGTATATATATGTACATCTCTCTTCAGCAAAACAAATAGCACTACAACTCTAGCCACCAGTATTGGCATGCAACGTCATTACAGAAACATCTCTGTTTACCTCGTTGCAAGATCTCCTAAGAGTCTGAAATCAATGAAACATTGTCAGTTTTTTTTAAATTTTTTTTACCTCAGCAATACAGTAACATAGAATTAGGAATTAGAATACTAATTCATTACATTAACATTAACCATCTTATGATTTCATGTGTAAACCCTAAATCTGACACCAAGATGTATGTGTAAACCCTAACTCTGACACCAAGATGTATGTTTAAACTCTAACACCAAGATGTATGTGTAAACCCTAACACCAAGATGTATGTGTAAACCCTAACTCTAACACCAAGATGTATGTTTAAACCCTAACACCAAGATGTATGTGTAAACCCTAACTCTAACACCAAGATGTATGTGTAAACCCTAACTCTAACACCAAGATGTATGTGTAAACCCTAACTCTAACACCAAGATGTATGTTTAAACCCTAACACCAAGATGTATGTGTAAACCCTAACTCTGACACCAAGATGTATGTGTAAACCCTAACTCTAACACCAAGATGTATGTGTAAACCCTAACTCTGACACCAAGATGTATGTGTAAACCCTAACTCTGACACCAAGATGTATGTTTCAACTCTAACACCAAGATGTATGTGTAAACCCTAACTCTGACACCAAGATGTATGTTTAAACCCTAACTCTAACACCAAGATGTATGTTTAAACCCTAACTCTGACACCAAGATGTATGTGTAAACCCTAACTCTGACACCAAGATGTATGTGTAAACCCTAACTCTAACACCAAGATGTATGTGTAAACCCTAACACCAAGATGTATGTGTAAACCCTAACTCTAACACCAAGATGTATGTGTAAACCCTAACTCTAACACCAAGATGTATGTGTAAACCCTAACTCTGACACCAAGATGTATGTGTAAACCCTAACTCTGACACCAAGATGTATGTTTAAACCCTAAATCTGACACCAAGATGTATGTTTAAACCCTAACTCTAACACCAAGATGTATGTTTAAACCCTAACTCTGACACCAAGATGTATGTTTAAACCCTAACTCTGACACCAAGATGTATGTTTAACCCCTAACTCTGACACCAAGATGTATGTTTAAACCCTAACTCTGACACCAAGATGTATGTTTCAACCCTAACACCAAGATGTATGTTTAAACCCTAACTCTGACACCAAGATGTATGTTTAAACCCTAACTCTAACACCAAGATGTATGTTTAAACCCTAACTCTGACACCAAGATGTATGTTTAAACCCTAACACCAAGATGTATGTTTAAACCCTAACTCTGACACCAAGATGTATGTTTAAACCCTAACACCAAGATGTATGTGTAAACCCTAACACCAAGATGTATGTGTAAACCCTAACACCAAGATGTATGTGTAAACCCTAACACCAAGATGTATGTGTAAACCCTAACACCAAGATGTATGTTTAAACCCTAACACCAAGATGTATGTGTAAACCCTAACACCAAGATGTATGTGTAAACCCTAACACCAAGATGTATGTGTAAACCCTAACACCAAGATGTATGTGTAAACCCTAACACCAAGATGTATGTTTAAACCCTAACACCAAGATGTATGTGTAAACCCTAACTCTGACACCAAGATGTATGTTTAAACCCTAACTCTGACACCAAGATGTATGTTTAAACCCTAACTCTGACACCAAGATGTATGTTTAAACCCTAACTCTGACACCAAGATGTATGTGTAAACCCTAACTCTGACACCAAGATGTATGTTTAAACCCTAACTCTGATACCAAGATGTATGTGTAAACCCTAACTCTAACACCAAGATGTATGTTTAAACCCTAACTCTGACACCAAGATGTATGTTTCAACCCTAACACCAAGATGTATGTTTAAACCCTAACTCTGACACCAAGATGTATGTTTAAACCCTAACTCTGACACCAAGATGTATGTGTAAACCCTAATTCTGACACCAAGATGTATGTTTCAACCCTAACACCAATATGTATGTTTAACCCCTAACTCTAACACCAAGATGTATGTTTAAACCCTAACTCTGACGCCAAGATGTATGTTTAAACCCTAACTCTAACACCAAGATGTATGTGTAAACCCTAACTCTGACACCAAGATGTATGTGTAAACCCTAACTCTGACACCAAGATGTATGTTTCAACCCTAACACCAAGATGTATGTTTAACCCCTAACTCTAACACCAAGATGTATGTTTAAACCCTAACTCTGACACCAAGATGTATGTTTAACCCCTAACTCTGACACCAAGATGTATGTTTCAACCCTAACTCTAACACCAAGATGTATGTTTAAACCCGAACACCAAGATGTATGTTTAAACCCTAACTCTGACACCAAGATGTATGTTTAAACCCTAACTCTGACACCAAGATGTATGTTTAAACCCTAACTCTGACACCAAGATGTATGTTTAAACCCTAACTCTGACACCAAGATGTATGTTTAAACCCTAACACCAAGATGTATGTTTAAACCCTAACTCTGACACCAAGATGTATGTTTAAACCCTAACTCTGACACCAAGATGTATGTTTAAACCCTAACTCTGACACCAAGATGTATGTTTAAACCCTAACACCAAGATGTATGTTTAAACCCTAACTCTGACACCAAGATGTATGTTTAAACCCTAACACCAAGATGTATGTTTAAACCCTAACTCTGACACCAAGATGTATGTTTAAACCCTAACTCTGACACCAAGATGTATGTTTCAACCCTAACACCAAGATGTATGTTTAAACCCTAACTCTGACACCAAGATGTATGTTTAAACCCTAACTCTAACACCAAGATGTATGTGTAAAGTGCATACCCTAACACCAAGATGTATGTGTAAAGTGCATACTCTAACACCAAGATGTATGTGTAAAGTGCATACCCTAACACCAAGATGTATGTGTAAAGTGCATACCCGCCTCGAGACACAACAAGCTTCACTTTGACTTTGTAGGATACGATGATACCCAGGATCTCCTTGTTGGCTCCCTCTCTTAACCTGTTGACCGGACAAAAAAAATCTATAAAAAAAATCACTGACTGACATCTTCTGATTATCACCAAGTCCTTCATTCACCAGCTGGGATTGTGGAAACTGGTGGGATTGTGGAAACTGGTGGGGTTGTGGAAACTGGTGGGATTGTGGAAGCTGGTGGGGTTGTGGAAACTGGTGGGATTTTGGAAGCTGGTGGGATTGCGGAAGCTGGTGGGATTGTGGAAACTGGTGGGGTTGTGGAAGCTGATGGGGTTGTGGAAAATGATGGGATTGTGGAAGCTGGTGGGGTTGTGGAAACTGGTGGGGTTGTGGAAGCTAATGGGGTTGTGGAAGATGATGGGATTGTGGAAGCTGGTGGGATTGTGGAAGCTGGTGGGATTGTGGAAGCTGGTGGGGTTGTGGAAGATGATGGGATTGTGGAAGCTGGTGGGATTGTGGAAGCTGGTGGGATTGTGGAAGATGATGGGATTGTGGAAACTGGTGGGATTGTGGAAGCTGGTGGGATTGTGGAAACTGGTGGGATTTTGGAAGCTGGTGGGATTGTGGAAGCTGGTGGGATTGTGGAAACTGGTGGGATTTTGGAAGCTGGTGGGATTGTGGAAACTGGTGGGATTGTTGGTGGGATTGTAGAAGCTGGTGGGATTGTGGAAACTGGTGGGATTGTTGGTGGGATTGTAGAAGCTGGTGGGATTGTTGGTGGGATTGTGGAAACTGGTGGGATTGTCGGTGGGATTGTGGAAACTGGTGGGATTGTGGAAACTGGTGGGATTGTCGGTGGGATTGTGGAAACTGGTGGGATTGTTGGTGGGATTGTAGAAGCTGGTGGGATTGTTGGTGGGATTGTGGAAACTGGTGGGATTGTTGGTGGGATTGTAGAAGCTGGTGGGATTGTGGAAACTGGTGGGATTGTGGAAGCTGGTGGGATTGTGGAAACTGGTGGGATTGTGGAAACTGGTGGGATTGTGGAAACTGGTGGGATTTTGGAAGCTGGTAGATTGCGGAAGCTGATGGGGTTGTGGAAAATGATGGGATTGTGGAAGCTGGTGGGGTTGTGGAAACTGGTGGGGTTGTGGAAGCTGATGGGGTTGTGGAAGATGATGGGATTGTGGAAGCTGGTGGGGTTGTGGAAACTGGTGGGGTTGTGGAAACTGGTGGGATTGTGGAAGCTGGTGGGATTGTGGAAGCTGGTGGGATTGTGGAAGCTGGTGGGGTTGTGGAAGATGATGGGATTGTGGAAGCTGGTGGGATTGTGGAAGCTGGTGGGATTGTGGAAGATGATGGGATTGTGGAAACTGGTGGGATTGTGGAAGCTGGTGGGATTGTGGAAACTGGTGGGATTGTGGAAGCTGGTGGGATTGTGGAAACTGGTGGGATTGTGGAAGCTGGTGGGATTGTGGAAACTGGTGGGATTTTGGAAGCTGGTGGGATTGTTGGTGGGATTGTAGAAGCTGGTGGGATTGTTGTTGGGATTGTAGAAGCTGGTGGGATTGTGGAAACTGGTGGGATTGTGGAAGCTGGTGGGATTGTGGAAACTGGTGGGATTGTGGAAACTGGTGGGATTGTGGAAACTGGTGGGATTTTGGAAGCTGGTGGGATTGTTGGTGGGATTGTAGAAGCTGGTGGGATTGTTGTTGGGATTGTAGAAGCTGGTGGGATTGTTGGTGGGATTGTGGAAACTGGTGGGATTGTCGGTGGGATTGTGGAAACTGGTGGGATTGTGGAAACTGGTGGGATTGTCGGTGGGATTGTGGAAACTGGTGGGATTGTTGGTGGGATTGTAGAAGCTGGTGGGATTGTTGGTGGGATTGTGGAAACTGGTGGGATTGTTGGTGGGATTGTAGAAGCTGGTGGGATTGTGGAAACTGGTGGGATTGTGGAAGCTGGTGGGATTGTCGGTGGGATTGTGGAAACTGGTGGGATTGTTGGTGGGATTGTAGAAGCTGGTGGGATTGTTGGTGGGATTGTGGAAACTGGTGGGATTGTTGGTGGGATTGTAGAAGATGGTGGGATTGTGGAAACTGGTGGGATTGTGGAAGCTGGTGGGATTGTGGAAACTGGTGGGATTGTGGAAGCTGGTGGGATAGTCGGTGGGATTGTGGAAGCTGGTGGGATAGTCGGTGGGATTGTGGAAGCTGGTGGGATAGTCGGTGGGATTGTGGAAACTGGTGGGATTGTGGAAGCTGGTGGGATAGTTGGTGGGATTGTGGAAGCTGGTGGGATTGTGGAAACTGGTGGGATTGTTGGTGGGATTGTAGAAGCTGGTGGGATTGTTGTTGGGATTGTAGAAGCTGGTGGGATTGTTGGTGGGATTGTGGAAACTGGTGGGATTGTCGGTGGGATTGTGGAAACTGGTGGGATTGTTGGTGGGATTGTAGAAGCTGGTGGGATTGTGGAAACTGGTGGGATTGTGGAAGCTGGTGGGATTGTGGAAACTGGTGGGATTGTGGAAGCTGGTGGGATTGTGGAAGCTGGTGGGATTGTGGAAACTGGTGGGATTGTGGAAGATGGTGGGATTGTTGGTGGGATTGTGGAAACTGGTGGGATTGTTGGTGGGATTGTAGAAGCTGGTGGGATTGTGGAAACTGGTGGGATTGTGGAAACTGGTGGGATTGTGGAAACTGGTGGGATTGTGGAAGCTGGTGGGATTGTGGAAACTGGTGGGATTTTGGAAGCTGGTGGGATTGTTGGTGAGATTGTGGAAATTTGTGGGATTGTGGAAACTTGTGGGATAGTCGGTGGGATTGTGGAAGCTGGTGGGATAGTCGGTGGGATTGTGGAAACTGGTGGGATTGTGGAAGCTGGTGGGATAGTTGGTGGGATTGTGGAAGCTGGTGGGATTGTGGAAACTGGTGGGATTGTGGAAACTGGTGGGAATGTTGGTGGGATTGTGGAATCTGGTGGGATTGTGGAAACTGGTGGGATTGTGGAATCTGGTGGGATAGTCTGTGGGATTGTGGAAGCTGGTGGGATTGTGGAAACTGGTGGGAATGTTGGTGGGATTGTGGAAATTTGTGGGATTGTGGAAACTGGTGGGATAGTCGGTGGGATTGTGGAAGCTGGTGGGATAGTCGGTGGGATTGTGGAAACTGGTGGGATTGCGGAAGCTGGTAGGATAGTTGGTGGGATTGTGGAAGCTGGTGGGATTGTGGAAACTGGTGGGATTGTGGAAACTGGTGGGAATGTTGGTGGGATTGTGGAATCTGGTGGGATTGTGGAAACTGGTGGGATTGTGGAATCTGGTGGGATAGTCTGTGGGATTGTGGAAGCTGGTGGGATTGTGGAAACTGGTGGGAATGTTGGTGGGATTGTGGAAGCTGGTGGGATTGTTGGTGGAATTGTGGAAGCTGGTGGGATTGTTGGTGGAATTGTGGAAACTGGTGGGATTGTTGGTGGGATTGTGGAAACTGGTGGGAATGTTGGAGGGATTGTGGAAACTGGTGGGAATGTTGGTGGGATTGTGGAAGCTGGTGGGATTGTGGAAGATGATGGGATTGTGGAAGCTGGTGGGATTGTGGAAGCTGGTGGGATTGTAGAAACTGGTGGGATTTTGGAAACTGGTGGGATTGTGGAAGCTGGTGGGATTGTGGAAACTGGTGGGATTTTGGAAGCTGGTGGGATTGTGGAAACTGGTGGGATTGTGGAAGCTGATGGGGTTGTGGAAGATGATGGGATTGTGGAAGCTGGTGGGATTGTGGAAACTGGTGGGGTTGTGGAAACTGGTGGGATTGTAGAAACTGGTGGGATTGTGGAAACTGGTGGGATTGTGGAAGCTGATGGGGTTGTGGAAGATGATGGGATTGTGGAAGCTGGTGGGATTGTGGAAACTGGTGGGGTTGTGGAAACTGGTGGGATTGTGGAAGCTGGTGGGATTGTGGAAACTGGTGGGATTGTGGAAGCTGATGGGGTTGTGGAAACTGGTGGGATTGTGGAAACTGATGGGGTTGTGGAAGATGATGGGATTGTGGAAGCTGGTGGGATTGTGGAAACTGGTGGGGTTGTGGAAACTGGTGGGATTGTGGAAGCTGGTGGGATTGTGGAAGCTGGTGGGATTGTAGAAACTGGTGGGATTGTGGAAACTGGTGGGATTGTGGAAACTGGTGGGATTGTGGAAACTGGTGGGATTGTGGAAGCTGGTGGGATTGTGGAAGCTGGTGGGATTGTTGGTGAGATTGTGGGAATTTGTGGGATTGTGGAAACTGTTGGGATTGTAGAAACTGGTGGGATTGTGGAAACTGGTGGGATTGTGGAAACTGGTGGGGTTGTGGAAACTGATGGGGTTGTGGAAGATGATGGGATTGTGGAAGCTGGTGGGATTGTGGAAACTGGTGGGGTTGTGGAAACTGGTGGGATTGTGGAAGCTGGTGGGATTGTGGAAACTGGTGGGATTGTGGAAGCTGATGGGGTTGTGGAAACTGGTGGGATTGTGGAAACTGATGGGGTTGTGGAAGATGATGGGATTGTGGAAGCTGGTGGGATTGTGGAAACTGGTGGGGTTGTGGAAACTGGTGGGATTGTGGAAGCTGGTGGGATTGTGGAAGCTGGTGGGATTGTAGAAACTGGTGGGATTGTGGAAACTGGTGGGATTGTGGAAACTGGTGGGATTGTGGAAACTGGTGGGATTGTGGAAGCTGGTGGGATTGTGGAAGCTGGTGGGATTGTTGGTGAGATTGTGGAAATTTGTGGGATTGTGGAAACTGTTGGGATTGTAGAAACTGGTGGGATTGTGGAAACTGGTGGGATTGTGGAAACTGGTGGGGTTGTGGAAACTGGTGGGATTGTGGAAACTGGTGGGATTGTGGAAGCTGGTGGGATTGTAGAAACTGGTGGGATTGTGGAAACTGGTGGGATTGTGGAAACTGGTGGGATTGTGGAAACTGGTGGGATTGTGGACTGGTGGGAATATCGGCGGGATTGTGGAAGCTGGTGGGATTGTGGAAACTGGTGGGATTGTAGAAACTGGTGGGATTGTGGAAACTGGTGGGATTGTGGAAACTGGTGGGATTGTGGAAACTGGTGGGGTTGTGGAAACTAGTGGGATTGTGGAAACTGGTGGGATTGTGGAAGCTGGTGGGATTGTGGAAGCTGGTGGGATTGTAGAAACTGGTGGGATTGTGGAAACTGGTGGGATTGTGGAAACTGGTGGGGTTGTGGAAACTGGTGGGATTGTGGAAGCTGGTGGGATTGTGGAAGCTGGTGGGATTGTGGAAGCTGGTGTGGTTGTGGAAACTGGTGGGATTGTGGAAGCTGGTGTGGTTGTGGAAACTGGTGGGATTGTGAAAGCTGGTGGGATTGTGGAAGCTTGTGGGATTGTGGAAACTGGTGTGGTTGTGGAAGCTGGTGGGATTGTGGAAACTGGTGGGATTGTGGAAACTGGTGGGATTGTGGAAACTGGTGGGATTGTTGGTGGGATTGTGGAAACTGGTGGGAATGTTGGTGGGATTGTGGAAACTGGTGGGATTGTGGAAACTGGTGGGATTGTGGAAACTGGTGGGATTGTTGGTGGGATTGTGGAAGCTGGTGTGGTTGTTGTATACAGATATGAACTGTGTAATAGGAGAAAGTATCGGACAACGACATCAAGACAATAATAGGGTCCATACACAATATGTCTGAAGACAGCAAGCCTAACTTCAGCTTTTATCCCTCCACAGTGGGGGAAACCTTAACATGACATAGCACAGCATAGCATTGAATAGTATACAGTGCCTTGCGTAAGTATTCGGCCCCCTTGAACTTTGCGACCTTTTGCCACATTTCAGGCTTCAAACATAAAGATATAAAACTGCATTTTTTTGTGAAGAATCAACAACAAGTGGGACACAATCATGAAGTGGAACGACATTTATTGGATATTTCAAACTTTTTTAACAAATCAAAAACTGAAAAATTGGGCGTGCAAAATTATTCAGCCCCCTTAAGTTAATACTTTGTGGCGCCACCTTTTGCTGCGATTACAGCTGTAGGTCGCTTGGGGTATGTCTCTATCAGTTTTGCACTTCGAGAGACTGACATTTTTTCCCATTCCTCCTTGCAAAACAGCTTGAGCTCAGTGAGGTTGGATGGAGAGCATTTGTGAACAGCAGTTTTCAGTTCTTTCCACAGATTCTCGATTGGATTCAGGTCTGGACTTTGACTTGGCCATTCTAACACCTGGATATGTTTATTTTTTAACCATTCCATTGTAGATTTTGCTTTATGTTTTGGATCATTGTCTTGTTGGAAGACAAATCTCCGTCCCAGTCTCAGGTCTTTTGCAGACTCCATCAGGTTTTCTTCTAGAATGGTCCTGTATTTGGCTCCATCCATCTTCCCATCAATTTTAACCATCTTCCCTGTCCCTGCTGAAGATAAGCAGGCCCAAACCATGATGCTGCCACCACCATGTTTGACAGTGTGGATGGTGTGTTCAGCTGTGTTGCTTTTACGCCAAACATAACGTTTTGCATTGTTGCCAAAAAGTTCAATTTTGGTTTCATCTGACCAGAGCACGTTCTTCCACATGTTTGGTGTGTCTCCCAGGTGGCTTGTGGCAAACTTTAAACGACACTTTTTATGGATATCTTTAAGAAATGGCTTTCTTCTTGCCACTCTTCCATAAAGGCCAGATTTGTGCAATATACGACTGATTGTTGTCCTATGGACAGAGTCTCCCACCTCAGCTGTAGATCTCTGCAGTTCATCCAGAGTGATCATGGGCCTCTTGGCTGCATCTCTGATCAGTCTTCTCCTTGTATGAGCTAAAAGTTTAGAGGGACGGCCAGGTCTTGGTAGATTTGCAGTGGTCTGATACTCCTTCCATTTCAATATTATCGCTTGCACAGTGCTCCTTGGGATGTTTAAAGCTTGGGAAATCTTTTTGTATCCAAATCCGTCTTTAAACTTCTTCAGAACAGTATCTCGGACCTGCCTGGTGTGTTCCTTGTTCTTCATGATGCTCTCTGCGCTTTTAACGGACCTCTGAGACTATCACAGTGCAGGTGCATTTATACGGAGACTTGATTACACACAGGTGGATTGTATTTATCATCATTAGTCATTTAGGTCAACATTGGATCATTCAGAGATCCTCACTGAACTTCTGGAGAGAGTTTGCTGCACTGAAAGTAAAGGTGGCTGAATAATTTTGCACGCCCAATTTTTCAGTTTTTGATTTGTTAAAAAAGTTTGAAATATCCAATAAATGTCGTTCTACTTCATGATTGTGTCCCACTTGTTGTTGATTCTTCACAAAAAAATACAGTTTTATATCTCTATGTTTGAAGCCTGAAATGTGGCAAAAGGTCGCAAAGTTCAAGGGGGCCGAATACTTTCGCAAGGCACTGTAGCATAGCATAGAATAGACAGTGTCAGACAGTGTCACCAACAAAGAACCCCCACACCATCACACCTCCTCCACCATGCTTCACGGTGGGAACCACACATGCAGAGATCATCCGTTCACCTGCTCTGCGTCTCACAAAGACAAATCTCAAATTTGGACTCATCAGACCAAAGGACATATTTCCACAAGTCTAATGTCCATTGCTCGTGTTTCTTGGCCAAAGCAAGTCTCTTCTTCTTATTGGTGTCCTTAGTAGTGGTTTCTTTGCAGCAATTCGACCATGAAGGCCTGATTCACACAGTCTCCTCTGAACAGTTGATGTTGAGATGTCTCTGTTACTTGAACTCTGAAGCAGTTATTTGTGCTGCAATCTGAGGTGCAGTTAACTCTAATGAACTTTTCCTCTGCAACAGCGGTAACTCTGGGTCTTCCTTTCCTGTGGCGGTCCTCATGAGAGCCAGTTTCATCATAGTGCTTGATGGTTTTTGCGACTACACTTGAAGAAACTTTCAAAGTTCTTGAACTTTTCCAGATTGACTGACCTTCATGTCTTAAAGTAATGATGGACTGTCGTTTATCTTTGCTTATTTGAGCTGTTCTTGCCATAATATGAGGTTGGTATTTTACCAAATAGGGCTATCTTCTGTATTCCACCCCTACCTTGTCACAACACAACTGATGGGTCAAACGCATTAAGAAGGAAAGTTAACAAATTCACTTTTAACAAGGCACACCTGTTAATTGAAATGCATTCCAGGTGGCTACCTCATGAAGCTGGTTGAGAGAATGCCAAGGGTGTGCAGAGCTGTCATCAAGGCAAAGGATGGCTACTTTGAAGAATCTCAAATATAAAATATACATTGATGGTTTTACTAAATTATGTTTTGGTTACTACATTATTCCATATGTCTTATTTCATAGTTTTGATATCTTCACTATTATTCTACAATGTACAAAATAGTAAAAATAAAGAAAAATCCTTGAGTGAGTAGGTCTGTCCAAACTTTTGACTGGCACTGTATTATAGTATAGCTTAGTATAACAGCGTAGTATAGTACAGCATAGTATATAATAGTATAGCATAGTATAAAAGTGTATTATAGTATAGCATAGTATAACAGTACCGCATAGTATATTATAGTATAGCATAGTATACAATCGTGTAGTATAGTACGGCATAGTATATTATAGTATAGCGTAGTATACAATAGTATAGTATAGTATAACAGTGTAGTATAGTACAGCATAGTATATAATAGTATGACATAGTATACACTAGTATAGTATAGTATAACAGCGTAGTATAGTACAGCATGGTATAGCATAGTATAACAGTGTAGTGTGGTATAGCAGCATAGTATAGTATAACAGTATAGCATAGTAACGCATAGTACATGGTAGTATAGAATATAATAGTATAGTATACCATATTACAGAACAGTGTAACATAGTATAGAATAGTATACTGTAACATAGTATAGAATTGTACAGCATAGTATAGAATAATATAACATAGAATAGTACAACGTAGTATAGAATACTATGACATAGTATAGCATAGTAGAACATAGTATAGAATAATATAACATAGTATAGAATAGTACAACACAGTATAGAATAATATAACATAGTATAGAATAATATAACATAGTATAGAATAGTACAACATAGTATAGAATAATATAACATAGTATAGAATAGTATAACAACGTATAGAATAATATAACATAGTATAGAATAGTACAACATAGTATAGAATAATATAACATAGTATAGAATAATATAACATAGTATAGAATAATACAACATAGTATAGAATAGTAGAACACGGTATAGAATTGTATAGTATAATAGAGCATAGTATGGTATAACATAGTATAGAACAGTATAGCATGGTAGAGTATAACATAGGGTGGAATAGTATAGTATAGCATAGTATACAATAGTATAACATGGTATATAGTATGTTATAGTATTGTATAAAAAAGTTAACATGGAATAGTATAGGTTAGTATATGACATAGGGTGGAATAGTGTAGTATAACATAGCATAGAATAGTATAATATAACATAGTAAAGAATAGAATACCAGAGTATAACATAGTATAGTACAACACAGTATAGAATAGTATATTATAAGATTGCATAGAATAGTATGACATAGTAAAGTATGGTATAGTATAACACAGTTTAGAATATTATAGTACAGTATTGTATAACACAGTTTAGAATATTATAGTACAGTATTGTATAACATAGTATAGTTTAACATAATATAGCATAACACAGTTTAGAATATTATAGTATAGCATAGTATAGTATAGTATATTATAGCATAGCACAGCATTGTATAAAATAGCTTAACATATTGTACTCACAATGTACTAGAAGCCAGGTTTGTGTCCTCGTGTTTCAGTTTCCCGTCCAATGCCAGACCACGTTTCTCTCGGTTGTTGTTGAGGAAAGGGGTGAGGGTGTAGACTTTACAAAACGTTGAACTCGGAGCCACCACGTCACTGCGACAACGATAATCAATAACACCAGATCAGTTGCACGAGGTTGACGTACCGTACGTGAGGATGGTTCTTATCTGTCATCATGACTAACGCTTGGCTTGCTTTTTAATGGACTTCTAGTCTCAATTTGTGTTTATGACGGTTAACCAGGCATACCATCCGGCAATGTCTCAATCCTAAAAAACACTATGACGATAGTATTTTATCTCTATATCCACATTTCAGATTAGTTATTGAAGACTGGACTGGTCTACATGTCAGATTAGTTATTGAAGACTGGACTGGTCTACATGTCAGATTAGTTATTGAAGACAGGACTGGCCTACATGTCAGATTAGTTATTGAAGACAGGACTGGCCTACATGTCAGATTAATTATTGAAGACAGGACTGGTCTACATGTCAGATTAGTTATTGAAGACTGGACTGGTCTACATGTCAGATTAGTTATTGAAGACAGGACTGGCCTACATGTCAGATTAGTTATTGATTAGTTATTGAAGACAGGACTGGTCTACATGTCAGATTAGTTATTGAAGACAGGACTGGTCTACATGTCAGATTAGT
Organism: Oncorhynchus mykiss; assembly: GCF_013265735.2. NCBI lineage: Eukaryota > Metazoa > Chordata > Actinopteri > Salmoniformes > Salmonidae > Oncorhynchus > Oncorhynchus mykiss. The sequence goes on from NC_048588.1 coordinate 37,483,450, forward strand.
TATTGAAGACAGGACTGGTCTACATGTCAGATTAGTTATTGATTAGTTATTGAAGACTGGACTGGTCTACATGTCAGATTAGTTATTGAAGACTGGACTGGCCTACATGTCAGATTAGTTATTGAAGACTGGACTGGCCTACATGTCAGATTAGTTATTGATTAGTTATTGAAGACAGGACTGGTCTACATGTCAGATTAGTTATTGATTAGTTATTGAAGACAGGACTGGTCTACATGTCAGATTAGTTATTGAAGACAGGACTGGTCTACATGTCAGATTAGTTATTGAAGACTGGACTGGCCTACATGTCAGATTAGTTATTGAAGACTGGACTGGCCTACATGTCAGATTAGTTATTGAAGACTGGACTGGTCTACATGTCAGATTAGTTATTGAAGACAGGACTGGTCTACATGTCAGATTAGTTATTGATTAGTTATTGATTAGTTATTGATTAGTTATTGAAGACAGGACTGGTCTACATGTCAGATTAGTTATTGAAGACAGGACTGGTCTACATGTCAGATTAGTTATTGAAGACTGGACTGGCCTGCATGTCAGATTTCTGTGTTGTAAAAAACGTAAAGAAACGTACTCTGTCTCCTCTGTTGCGACCGGGCATCTGTATTGTGCTGTGTTGAATAGACAGATGTCTGCATACTGACGCACTGTGAATAGAAATTACAATTGTTACAGATGTAGTATCTTAATTTGATCACTCTTTTGTTCCTGAGAATATTCCTTAGATGAGCTTCATGAATTCACTGAAAACCTACATTACAGTATTACAGTATTGCACTTTTCAATGTAGCCTACTTTTGGCCAGCTAATAAGGTTAACCACCGTCCAAATAACATTATGGACTAAACGTTCAAATCCTGTTGCTGCAGGATATTTTTTTTGTTGCCGTGACAATATAGGTCAAAGATCCTACATCTGTAGAACGCATCAACGTTCTGAAAGAAACACACAGGACTACCAGTAATTTGATACTGAAGTGTATGTTGCTGTCACCTGAAATCTTCATTTTCTTCACCGTCTTGTTGGTGTTGTTTGTGACGTGAACGTTGACACTGATAGGCTCCCCGTGGTAGTAGATCTGGAAGGAAAGATGCAAAAGATATTACTGTACCCCCCCAAACAAACACCCTCCTCCCCCCAGAAAAACAGTAGACCTAGTAACATAATGTGGATTAACACTGTATAATGGAGAGTAATGTAGTATAATGGAGAGTCATGTAGTATAATGGAGAGTAATGTAGTATGATGTAGAGTAATGTAGTAAAAATGTAGAGTAATGTAGTATAATGTAGAGTAATGTGGTATAATGGGGAGTAATGTAGTATGATGTAGGATAATGTATAATGGGGAGTAATGTAGTATGATGTGGAGTAATGTAATGTAATGTAGAGTAATGTAGTGTAATGGAGAGTAATGTAGTATTATGCGGTATAATGCAGTATGATGTAGAGCAATGTAGTATAATGTAGAGTAATTTGGCATAATGTAGAGTAATGTAGTATAACGCAGGGTAATGTATATTGGGAGTAATGTAGTATAATGTAGTATGATGTAGAGTAATGTAGTATAATGTAGTATGATGTAGAGTAATGTAGTATACTGTGGAGTAATGAAGTATAATGTAGAGTAATGTAGTATAATATAGTATGATGTAGAGTGATGTAGTATAATGTAGAGTAATGTAGTATAATGTAGAGTAATGTATTATAATATAGTATGATGCAGAGTGATGTAGTATAATGCAGAGTAATGTAGTATAATGTAGAGTAATGTGGTATAATGGGGAGTAATGTAGTATAATGTAGGGTAATGTATAATGGGGAGTAATGGAGTATAATGTGGTATGATGTGGAGTAATGCAATGTAATGTAGAGTAATGTAGTGTAATGGAGTGTAACGGAGAGTAATTATGCGGTATAGTGTAGTATAATGTAGAGTAATGTAGTACAATGTAGAGTAATGTAGTATAATGTAGGGTAATGTATAATGGGGAGTAATGTAGTATAATGTAGTATGATGTGGAGTAATGCAATGTAATGTAGAGTAATGTAGTGTAATGGAGTGTAACGGAGAGTAATTATGCGGTATAGTGTAGTATAATGTAGAGTAATGTAGTATAATGTAGAGTAATGTAGTATAATGTAGGGTAATGTATAATGGGGAGTAATGTAGTATAATGTAGTATGATGTGGAGTAATGCAATGTAATGTAGTGTAATGGAGAGTAATGTAGTATTATGCGGTATAGTGTAGTATGATGTAGAGTAATGTAGTATAATTAGAGCAATGTGCCATGAAGTAGAGTAATGTAGTATAATGTAGTATGATGAGAGCAATGTAGTATAATGTAGTATGATGTAGAGTAATGTAGTATAACGTGGAGTAATGTAGTATAATGTAGAGTAATGTAGTATAATATAGTATGATGTAGAGTGATGTAGTAGAATGTAGAGTAATGTAGTATAATGTAGGGTAATTTGGCATAATGTAGAGTAATGTAGTATAATGTAGGGTAATATAGAGTACTGTAGTAGAATGTAGAGTAATGTAGTATAATGTAGTATGATGTAGAGCAGTGGTTCCCAAACGTTTTATAGTCCTGTACCCCTTCAAACATTCAACCTCCAGCTGTACCCCCTCTAGCACCAGGGTCAGCGCACTCTCAAATGTTGTTTTTGTCATCATTTTAAGCCTGCCACACACACACACTATATGATACATTTATTAATTAACCTTTTGTGACTAGGGGGCAGTATTTTCATTTTTGGAAAAATAATGTCCCCGTAGTAAATGGGATATTTTGTCAGGACAAGAAAACACTCTAAAGTTTCCAAAACTGTAAAAATATTGTCTGTGAGTATAACAGAACTGATATTGCAGGCGAAAGCCTGAGAAAAATCCAATCACACACTATACAATACATTTATTAAACATAAGAATGAGTGTGAGTTTTTGTCACAACCCGGCTCGTGGGAAGTGACAAAGAGCCAGGGCACAAATAATAATATTATAATAATCAATCATTTTGCTCTTTATTTAACCATCTTACATATAAAACCTTATTACCTCATCTGAAATGGTGAATAACTCACAACAGGTTCATGAGAAGGGTGTGCTTTAAAGGATGCACATAACTCTTTCAGAGCATGAAAGAGATAACGAATCCAGTTGTTTGTGTCATCTGCGTAATTGCGCACCCAACTCACTCAGGTGCTTCACTATATCACATTTGACATTGTCCGTAAGCTTGAGTTCATTTGCACACAAAAAAAATCATACAATGATGGAAAGACCTGTGTGTTGTCCTTGTTAATGAAGACAGAGAAGAGCTCCAACTTCTTAATCATAGCCTCAATTTAGTCCCCCACATTGAATATAGTTGCGGAGAGTCCCTGTAATCCTAGATTCAGATCATTCAGGTGAGAAAAAACATCACCCAGATTTGGCCAGGCATGTGAGAAACCCGTCATCCTGCAAGCGGTCAGACAAGTGAAAATGATGGTCAGTAAAGAAAACTTTAAGTTCGTCTCTCAATTTAAAACAACATGTCAATACTTATTCCCTTGATAACCAACGCGCATCTGTTTGTTGTAAAAGCGTTACAAGGTCGCTGCCCGTATCATTGCGTAGTTCAGGAAATACACGAGAGTTCAGGGGCCTTCTGCTTTAACAAAGTTAACCATTGTCACTGTAGTGTCCAAAACATCTTTCAAGCTGTCGCTGCCAAGCCATTCCCATTCCCATCCAGCTGTAACACATAGAATTCACTGGTATGCGAATTGTTTCAAAACATCTCCCGCCATATCACTAATGCATCGTGAAACAGTGTTGTTCGATGAAGGTATATGTCTGTGTAACGGATGTGAAACGGCTAGCTTAGTTAGCGGTGGTGCTGGTGTAACGGATGTGAAACGGCTAGCTTAGTTAGCGGTGGTGCTGGTGTAACGGATGTGAAACGGCTAGCTTAGTTAGCGGTGGTGCTGGTGTAACGGATGTGAAACGGCTAGCTTAGTTAGCGGTGGTGCTGGTGTAACGGATGTGAAACGGCTAGCTTAGTTAGCGGTGGTGTGCGCTAAATATCGTTTCAATCGGTGACTTCACTCGCTCTGAGACCTTGAAGTAGTGGTTACCTTTGCTCTGCGAGGGCCACGGCTTTTGTGGAGCGATGGGTAACGATGCTTCGTGGGTGACTTGTTGACCCTTGCAGAGGGTCCTAGGTTCACGCCCGGGTATGGGCGAGGGGACGGTCTAAAGTTATACTGTTACATCTGTATAGTTTTTTCCCGCCTTTTCCCCCGTGTCCTAGCCACTCCTCTACAATAGTATGGGGCTTGTCTGTCCTAGCCACTCCTCCACAATAGTATGGGGCTTGCCTGTCCTAGCCACTCCTCTACAATAGTATGGGGCTTGTCTGTCTTAGCCACTCCTCCACAATAGTATGGTGCTTGTCTGTCCTAGCCACTCCTCCACAATAGTATGGGGCTTGCCTGTCCCAGCCACTCCTCCACAATAGTATGGGGCTTGCCTGTCCTAGCCAGTCCTCCACAATAGTATGGTGCTTGCCTGTCCCAGCCAGTCCTCCATAATAGTATGGGGCTTGTCTGTCCTAGCCAGTCCTCCACAATAGTATGGGGCTTGTCTGTCCTAGCCAGTCCTCCACAATAGTATGGGGCTTGTCTGTCCTAGCCAGTCCTCCACAACAAACGCTGACACTACACACCCAAGTATATCTGACCAAATAAGGAAAGACGAGCGTTGTAATTCTGAATTCCGTAAAGTGAGTGTGGAAGAGGTGAAAAAAAGTATTGTTGTCTATCAACAATGACAAGCCACCGGGTCTGACAACTTGGATGGAGAATTACAGGATAATAGCGGACGATATTGCCACTCCTATTTGACATATATTAAACTTAAGCCTACTAGAAAGTGTGTGCTCTCAGGCCTGGAGGGAAACTAAAGTCATTCCGCGACCTAAGAATAGTAAAGCCCCCTTTACTGGCTCAAATAGCCGACCAATCAGCCTGTTACGAACCCTTTGGAAAGTTTTGGAAAAAATTGTGTTTGACCAGAAACAATGTTATTTAACAGTAAACAAATTGACAAACAGACTTTCAGCACAGTTATAGGGAAGGACATTTAACAAGCACAACACTCACACAGTGACTAATGATTGGCTGAAAGAAATTGATAAAAAGATTGTGGAGGCTGTTTTGTTAGACTTCAGTGCGGCTTTTGATATTATTGATCATAGTCTGCTGCTGGAAAAACTTATGTGTTATTGCTTTACACACCCTGCTATAATGTGGATAAAGAGTTACCTGTCTAACATAACACAGAGAGTGTTCTTTAATGGAAGCCTATCACATATAATCAGGAATTCCTCAGGGTAGCTCTCTAGGCCCCTTGCTTTTTAAAATGTGTACTAACGACATGCCACTGACTTTGAGTAAAGCCAGAGTTTCTATGTATGCGGTTGACTCAACACTATACACGTCAGCTACTACAGCTACTGAAATGACCGCAACACATAACAAAGGGCTGCGGTTAGTTTTAGAATTAGTGGCAAGAAATAAGTTAGTCCTAAATATATATTTTTTTAAACGAAAAGCATTGAATTTGGGACAAATCTTTCACTAAACCCAGAACCTCAACTAAAACTTGTAATAAATTATGTGGAAATTGAGCAAGTTGAGGAGACTAAACTGCTTGGAGTAACCCTGGATGGAGTAACCCTGGATGGAGTAACCCTGGATTGTAAACTGTCATGGTTAAAACATATTGATACAACAGTAACTAAGATGGGGAGAAGCCTGTCCATAATAAAGCGCTGCTCTACCTTCTTAAAAGCACGATCAATATGGCAGGTCCTACAGGCTCTAGTTTTGTCACAGCTGGACTACTGTTAAGTCGTGTGGTCAGGTGTCACAGACTTGGATGTACACAGAGAGCTAACATTAATAATATGCATGTAAATCTCTCCTGGCTCTAAAGGAGGACAGATTGACTTCATCACTACTTGTATTTGTGAGAGCCATGACTTCATGGAACTCTATTCCACATCAGGTAACTGATGCAGCAGTAGAATCAGATTTAAATTAACAGGTAAACATACACCTTATGTAACAGCGTGGACTGTGAAGCAACACAAACATAGGTACAGACACATGCATACACACAATAACATACGCACTATACACACATGGACTTTGTGTTGTAGATGTGTGGTTGTGAAGTAGGGGCCTGAGGGCACACAAGTAATGTGTTGTAAAATCTGTTATGAATGTATTGTAATGTTTTTAAAATGTAGAACTGCCTAAATTTTGCTGTTGGACCCCGGGAAGAGTAGCTGCTGCCTTGACAGGAACTAACGGGGATCCATAATAAACCCCAGGAAGACTAGCTGCTGCCTTGACAGGAACTAACGGGGATCCATAATAAACCCCAGGAAGACTAGCTGCTGCCTTGACAGGAACTAACGGGGATCCATAATAAACCCCAGAAAGAGTAGCTGCTGCCTTGGCAGGAACTAATGGGGATCCATAATAAACCCCAGGAAGAGTAGCTGCTGACTTGACAGGAACTAACGGGGATCCATAATAAACCCCAGGAAGAGTAGCTGCTGCCTTGACAGGAACTAATGGGGATCCATAATAAACCCCAGGAAGACTAGCTGCTGCCTTGACAGGAACTAATGGGGATCCATAATAAACCCCAGGAAGAGTAGCTGCTGACTTGACAGGAACTAACGGGGATCCATAATAAACCCCAGGAAGAGTAGCTGCTGCCTTGGCAGGAACTAATGGGGATCCATAATAAACCCCAGAAAGAGTAGCTGCTGCCTTGGCAGGAACTAATGGGGATCCATAATAAACCCCAGGAAGACTAGCTGCTGCCTTGACAGGAACTAATGGGGATCCATAATAAACCCCAGGAAGACTAGCTGCTGCCTTGACAGGAACTAATGGGGATCCATAATAAACCCCAGGAAGAGTAGCTGCTGCCATGGCAGGAACTAATGGGGATCCCTAATAAACCCCAGGAAGAGTAGCTGCTGCCTTGGCAGGAACTAATGGGGATCCATAATAAACCCCAGGAAGACTAGCTGCTGCCATGGCAGGAACTAATGGGGATCCATAATAAACCCCAGGAAGACTAGCTGCTGCCATGGCAGGAACTAATGGGGATCCATAATAAACCCCAGGAAGAGTAGCTGCTGCCATGGCAGGAACTAATGGGGATCCATAATAAACCCCAGGAAGAGTAGCTGCTGCCTTGGCAGGAACTAATGGGGATCCATAATAAACCCCAGAAAGAGTAGCTGCTGCCTCGGCAGGAACTAATGGGGATCCATAATAAACCCCAGGAAGAGTAGCTGCTGCCTCGGCAGGAACTAATGGGGATCCATAATAAACCCCAGGAAGACTAGCTGCTGCCTTGACAGGAACCAATGGAGATCCATAATAAAAACAATACAAAAAGGTAGGGTAATGTAGTATAATGTGGAGAAATGTGGACTAACTTAGTATAATGTGAAGTAATGTAGTATAATGTACTGTAATGTACAGCAGAGGTAGTGTAGAGCAATGTAGTATAATGTACTGTAGTGTAGTGTAATGTAGTATAATGTAGTGTAATGTAGGATAGTGTAGAGTAATGTAGAGTAATGAAGAGTAATGCAGTATAATGTACAGCAGAGGTAGTGTAATGTAGGGTAGTGTAGAGTAATGTAGAGCAGAGGTAGTGTAGAGTAATGTAGTATAATGTACTGTAGTGTAGTGTAATGTAGTATAATGTAGTGTAATGTAGGGTAGTGTAGAGTAATGTAGAGTAATGAAGAGTAATGCAGTATAATGTACAGCAGAGGTAGTGTAGAGTAATGTAGTATAATGTAGTGTAATGTAGTATAATGTACAGCAGAGGTAGTGTAGAGTAATGTAGTGTAGTGTAGAGTAATGTAGTGTAATGTAGTGTAATGTAGTGTAGTGTAGAGTATTGTAGTGTAGAGTAATGTAGTGTAGTGTAGAGTAATGTAGTATAATGTAGTGTAATGTAGTATAATGTGGGGTAATGTAGTGTAATGTAGGATAGTGTAGAGTAATGTAGTATAATGTAGAGTAATGTAGTATAATGTGGGGTAATGTAGAGTAATGTAGTATAATGTAGAGTAATGTAGTATAATGTGGGGTAATGTAGTGTAATGTAGGATAGTGTAGAGTAATGTAGTATAATGTAGAGTAATGTAGTATAATGTGGGGTAATGTAGTGTAATGTAGGATAGTGTAGAGTAATGTAGTATAATGTAGAGTAATGTAGTATAATGTGGGGTAATGTAGTGTAATGTAGGATAGTGTAGAGTAATGTAGTATAATGTAGAGTAATGTAGTATAATGTGGGGTAATGTAGAGTAATGTAGTATAATGTAGAGTAATGTAGTATAATGTGGGGTAATGTAGAGTAATGTAGTGTAATGTAGAGTAATGTTGAGTAATGTAGTATAATGTAGTGTAATGTAGAGTAATGTAGTGTAATGTAGGGTAGTGTAGAGTAATGTAGTATAATGTGGGGTAATGTAGAGTAATGTAGTATAATGTGGGGTAGTGTAGAGTAATGTAGTGTAATGTAGAGTAATGTAGTATAATGTAGTGTAATGTAGGGTCGTGTAGAGTAATGTAGTATAATGTGGGGTAATGTAGAGTAATGTAGTGTAGTGTAGGGTAGTGTAGAGTAATGTAGTATAATGTAGTGTAATGTAGGGTAGTGTAGAGTAATGTAGTATAATGTAGAGTAATGTAGTGTAATGTAGTGTAATGTAGGGTAATGTAGTGTCATGTAGTGTAATGTAGAGTAATGTAGGGTAGTGTAGAGTAATGTAGTATAATGTAGAGTAATGTAGTGTAATGTAGTGTAATGTAGTGTCATGTAGTGTAATGTAGAGTAATGTGGGGTAATGTAGAGTAATGTAGTATAATGTGGGGTAATGTAGAGTAATGTAGTGTAATGTAGTATAATGTAGTGTAATGTAGTATAATGTAGAGTAATGTAGTATAATGTAGTGTAATGTAGGGTAGTGTAGAGTAATGTAGTATAATGTAGAGTAATGTAGTGTAATGTAGTATAATGTAGTGTACTGTAGTATAATGTAGAGTAATGTAGTATAATGTAGAGTAATGTAGGGTAGTGTAGAGTAGTGTAGAGTAATGTAGGGTAGTGTAGAGTAATGTAGTATAATGTAGTGGAATGTAGTATAATGTAGAGTAATGTAGTGTAATGTAGTATAATGTAGGGTAATGTAGGGTAATGTAGTGTCATATAGTGTGATGTAGGGTAATGAAGAGTAATGCAACTTATTTTATTTATATTTATTGAACCTTTATTTAACTCGGCAAGTCAGGTAAAACAAATTCTTATTTACAATGACGGCCTACCAGAGGGCAAAAGGCCTCCTGCGGGGACGGGGGACTGAGGTTAAAAATGTTTTTAAAAAATAAATAAATATATATAGGACAAAACACACATCACGACACGTGAGAAAACACAACACTACATAAAGAGAGACCTAAGACAACAACATAGCAAGGCAGCAAAACATGACAACACAACATGGTAGCAACACAACATGACAACAACATGGTAGCAACACAACATGACAACACAACATGGTAGCAACACAACCTGACAACAACATAGCAAGGCAGCAAAACATGACAACACAACATGGCAGCAGCACAAAACAGGATACAAACATGATTGGGCACAGACAACAGCACAAAGGGCTGGGACACAACTGGGACACAACTGTCAGTAAGTGTGACATTGAATGAGTGTTTGAATGAAGAGCGACCCAGGGATGTGTGTGCTTTGGGGACCTTTAACAGAATGTGACTGACAGAACGGGTGTTTTATGTGAAGGATGAGGGCTGCAGTAGATATCTCAGAGGCCTAAGAATGTAGAGTAATGTAGAGATGTCCTCTACCAGCAGAAAAAAACATGTCCATCACCTCTTTATCCAGTGAGGCCTCAAGGTGCAGTGGCTTGTCAGACATCAGGAACTGTCTGGTGGTCTCAGCCATGGGCTGGGGGCCGGGCTTCTCTGGGGCGTACTGGACCTTACGGATCACCAGGCGCACTGAGTTCCTGTTCAGAAACAAGGGTTAGGGTTAGGCGCACTGAGTTCCTGTTCAGACACAAGGATCAGACGCACTGACTTCCTGTTCAGACACAAGGGTTAGATGCACTGACTTCCTGTTCAGACACAAGGGTTAGGGTTAGACACACTGATTTCCTGTTCACACACAAGGGTTAGGGTTAGACACACTGACTTCCTGTTCAGACACAAGGGTTAGGGTTAGACACACTGACTTCCTGTTCAGACACAAGGGTTAGACGCACTGACTTCCTGTTCAGACACAAGGGTTAGACACACAGACTTCCTGTTCAGACACAAGGGTTAGACACACAGACTTCCTGTTCAGACACAAGGGTTAGGGTTAGATGCACTGACTTCCTGTTCAGACACAAGGGTTAGACACACTGACTTCCTGTTCAGACACAAGGGTTAGGGTTAGACACACTGACTTCCTGTTCAGACACAAGGGTTAGGGTTAGACACACTGACTTCCTGTTCAGACACAAGGGTTAGGGTTAGACACACTGACTTCCTGTTCAGACACAAGGGTTAGGGTTAGACGCACTGACTTCCTGTTCAGACACAAGGGTTAGACACACTGACTTCCTGTTCAGACACAAGGGTTAGACACACTGAGTTATTAGGCAGCAATGCAATACTATAGTGCAATATGAGTAATAATAATAATAATATCTATATTATATATACACCATTTTGCCGATGCAGTAATTGTGGTGTGGAATGACTTCATTTACCCTGCTGGTGCTCACAGGACATCCCCACCCAATCAAATCTGAACTTCAATGGTGTGAAATTAAGATCTCTGAGACCTTCTGGACTGATTTAAAAAAGTAGTTTTTCCCAAAACATCCCTCCATAATTCGAACTACATTTAATAATAATAATGTACGTATGGGGCGGCAGGGTAGCCTAGTGGTTAGAGTGGAGGGGCGGCAGGGTAGCCTAGTGGTTAGAGTGGAGGGGCGGCAGGGTAGCCTAGTGGTTAGAGCGTTGGACTAGTAACCGGAAGGTTGCAAGTTCAAACTCCCCGAGCTGACAAGGTACAAATCTGTCGTTCTGTCCCTGAACAAGGCAGTTAACCCCCGGTGGGCCGTCATTGAAAATAAGAATTTGTTCTTAACTGACTTGCCTAGTAAAATAAAAATTATTATACAAAATTATATTTTGTATAATTATGAAATGATTTTTTACCTTTTATGTATTTTGTCTTGGACGTTCTCTGAGCAGAACGCTTTGACTTCAAAGTCAACCCCACAGGCCTTCAGAGACAAAATATAAAAAACAGGATTTCGCTTTAAAGTTGGATTCTTTTTCTGCTTAAATGTCATCATGCATTGTTATATAACTGTTACAGTACCAGATAAAAGATTTAGATCACCTACTCATTCCAGGGTTTTTCTTTATTTCTTTGTTTACTATTTTCTACATTGTAGAATAATAATGAAGACATCAAAACTATGAAATAACACATATGGAATCATGTAGTAACCATGAAAAAAATCAACTGTTCAGAGGAGCCTGCGTGAATCAGTCCTTCATGGTCGAATTGCTGCAAAGAAACCACAACTAAAGGACACCAATAAGAATGAGAGACTTGCTTGGGCCAAGAAACACGAGCAATGGACATTAGACCGGTGGAAATCAGTACTTTGGTCTGATGAGTCCAAATTGGAGATTTTTGGTTCAAAACCGCTGTGTCTTTGTGAGACGCAGTGTGGATGAAACGATGATCTCCGCATGTGTGGTTCCCACCGTGAAGCATGGAGGAGGAGGTGTTATGGTGTGGGGGTGCTTTGCTGGCGACACTGTCTGTGATTCAAGACACACTTAACCAGCATAGCTACCACAGCATTCTGCAACGATACATTTGTGTGTGCTTAGTGGGACTATCATTTGTTTTTCAACAGGAAAATGACCCAACACACCTCCAGGCTGTGTAAGGGCTATTTGACAGAGAAGGAGAGTGATGGAGTGCTGCATCAGATGACCTGGTCTCCACAATCACCTGACCTCAACCCAATTGAGATGGTTTGGGATGAGTTGGACTGCAGAGTGAAGGAAAAGCAGCCGACAAGTGCTCAGCATATGTGGGAACTCCTTCAAGACTGTTGGAAAAGCATTCCAGGTGAAGCTGGTTGAGAGAATGCCCAAAGTGTGCAAAACTGTCATCAAGGGAAATTAGTGGCTACTATGAAGAATCTAAAATCTTAAATATATTTTGATTTGTTGAACACTTTTTTGGTTACTACATGATTCCGTAAAACCTTCAACCCAGTAGTGTAGATTTTGGCTGAACCCAAGAAGCACCTTCCCTGTGTCCTCTGGTCCAGGCTGCAGGGTAACTGAGCACGGTAAATTCAGTGGAATCTGTCAACAGAAATATGAACATTTTTTTCAAAATTAGTACTTAAAACAGCTGACAGGAGGTTTAAAATTAGTACTTAAAACAGCTGACAGGAGGTTTAAAATTAGTACTTAAAACAGCTGACAGGAGGTTTAAAATTAGTACTTAAAACAGCTGACAGGAGGTTTAAAATTAGTACTTAAAACAGCTGACAGGAGGTTTAAAATTAGTACTTAAAACAGCTGACAGGAGGTTTAAAATTAGTACTTAAAACAGCTGACAGGAGGTTTAAAATTAGTACTTAAAACAGCTGACAGGAGGTTTAAAATTAGTACTTAAAACAGCTGACAGGAGGTTTAAAATTAGTACTTAAAACAGCTGACAGGAGGTTTAAAATTAGTACTTAAAACAGCTGACAGGAGGTTTAAAATTAGTACTTAAAACAGCTGACAGGAGGTTTAAAATTAGTACTTAAAACAGCTGACAGGAGGTTTAAAATTAGTACTTAAAACAGCTGACAGGTTTAAAATTAGTACTTAAAACAGCTGACAGGAGGTTTAAAATTAGGACGAGATCATTGACAGATACATTTTTATCTTGTCAGTTAAAATAATACATACAAACACAGTACAACGTAATGAGAGACTTATTTCCACTGTAGTCCCTAAAGTACACGGTACCAAAAAACAAAAACAACAACACTAAACACAAAAAGAACAACAACAACTCCTAATAGAGATGGTCACAGTGGTGTTGAACATTACCTCGAAGGTGAAAGGGTGAGCGTGTTCCCCAAGCTTTTTGATCAGGCGTTCTTGAAGGCGAGTTAACCTCTTTTTGTCTTCGGGCACTGGAGGGAAGGCCTGAATGTTGGCCACGAAGAGGTCCTTTCGAAACGTCAAGCCCAGAACATCCAAGTCCTCACGTCCATAACGGAAGGCGCATGTCAACGTCACAAACACTGAGGAGAGAAGAAAAGAGTGAAATATCATTATAAAACTGAGTGGTTCGAGTCCTGAATGCTGATTGGCTGCCAGCCGTGGTATATCAGACCGATATATCAACAAGGCACCTCGGGGGTTTGTTTAATTATACCTTTTAGAAATGCAATATATTGCTGAAACCACAACCCGTCTAATGATGTCATGATAAGCAGACTAATTACATCATGAGGATCAGGCTAAGGAGGTCATGATGACCACTAATGATGTCATGACAAGTAGTTTTGTTCACTGGTGGATTTAAGCTTAATTTCAAGCTGCCATTAGAACACTAGACATTCTCCTTTCACAGTAGACATTCTCTTTTCACAGTAGACATTCTCTTTTCACACTAGACATTCTCCTTTCACAGCAGACATTCTCTTTTCACAGTAGACATTGTCTTTTCACAGTAGACATTCTCCTTTCACAGCAGACATTCTCTTTTCACAGTAGACATTCTCTTTTCACACTAGACATTCTCCTTTCACAGCAGACATTCTCTTTTCACAGTAGACATTCTCTTTTCACAGTAGACATTCTCTTTTCACACTAGACATTCTCCTTTCACAGCAGACATTCTCTTTTCACAGTAGACATTCTCTTTTCACAGTAGACATTCTCCTTTCACAGCAGACATTCTCTTTTCACAGTAGACATTCTCTTTTCACAGTAGACATTCTCCTTTCACAGTAGACATTCTCTTTTCACAGTAGACATTCTCTTTTCACACTAGACATTCTCCTTTCACAGCAGACATTCTCTTTTCACAGTAGACATTCTCTTTTCACAGTAGACATTCTCTTTTCACAGAAGACATTCTCTTTTCACAGCAGACATTCTCTTTTCACAGCAGACATTCTCTTTTCACAGTACCTTTTCTCTCTTTCAGGTACTCCGGATCTATCAACACCACGCCGTCTGGAAAAATAAGGAGAAGTGAATCTTGGCGTGTGAAATCAGACCCCTTTCATCATCAGAAACAGTAGCCTACTGAACATGGCAAGGTCTCAAGGAAAAAACAGGTGATTTTCATCAGAAAATGATTGATTATATCACACATCACCTATTGCCTGAAGTCAAACACACAAATCCCTGCCGACTAAACCACAGTAACTATATGCTGGGTCTCCCAAGCACCACAAGATGTGCTTCTGAATCAACTCAATTAAAGAAGAATACTATAGTGGTAGTAGAATGGGACATACAGTACACAGAGCAGGGTGGTAGAGGGGGACATACAGTACACAGAGCAGGGTGGTAGAGGGGGACATACAGTACACAGAGCAGGGTGGTAGAGGGGGACATACAGTACACAGAGCAGGGTGGTAGAGGGGGACATACAGTACACAGAGCAGGGTGGTAGAGGGGGACATACAGTACACAGAGCAGGGTGGTAGAGGGGGACATACAGTACACAGAGCAGGGTGGTAGAGGGGGACATACAGTACACAGAGCAGGGTGGTAGAGGGGGACATACAGTACACAGAGCAGGGTGGTAGAGGGGGACATACAGTACACAGAGCAGGGTGGTAGAGGGGGACATACAGTACACAGAGCAGGGTGGTAGAGGGGGACATACAGTACACAGAGCAGGGTGGTAGAGGGGGACATACAGTACACAGAGCAGGGTGGTATAGGGGGACATACAGTACACAGAGCAGGGTGGTAGAGGGGGACATACAGTACACAGAGCAGGGTGGTAGAGGGGGACATACAGTACACAGAGCAGGGTGGTAGAGGGGGACATACAGTACACAGAGCAGGGTGGTAGAGGGGGACATACAGTACACAGAGCAGGGTGGTAGAGGGGGACATACAGTACACAGAGCAGGGTGGTAGAGGGGGACATACAGTACACAGAGCAGGGTGGTAGCGGGGGACATACAGTACACAGAGCAGGGTGGTAGAGGGGGACATACATACAGTACACAGAGCAGGGTGGTAGAGGGGGACATACAGTACACAGAGCAGTGTGGTAGCGGGGGACATACAGTACACAGAGCAGGGTGGTAGAATGGGAGGTTATGGTTATGGTTCTCTAGAAAGGTTATAGTTAGGGTTGTGTTAACTAGTGGAGGTTATGGTTAGGGTTGTGTTAACTAGTGGAGGTTATGGTTAGGGTTATGTTAACTAGTGGAGGTAATGGTTAGGGTTGTGTTAACTAGTGGAGGTTATAGTTAGGGTTGTGTTAACTAGAGGAGATTATGGTTAGGGTTGTGTTAACTAGTGGAGGTTATGGTTAGGGTTATGTTAACTAGAGGAGGTTATGGTTAGGGTTGTGTTAACTAGTGGAGGTTATGGTTAGGGTTATGTTAACTAGAGGAGGTTATGGTTAGGGTTGTGTTAGCTAGTGGAGGTTATGGTTAGGGTTGTGTTAACTAGAGGAGGTTATGGTTAGGGTTATGTTAACTAGAGGAGGTTATGGTTAGGGTTATGTTAACTAGAGGAGGTTATGGTTAGGGTTGTGTTAACTAGTGGAGGTTATGGTTAGGGTTGTGTTAACTAGAGGTTATGGTTAGGGTTGTGTTAACTAGTGGAGGTTATGGTTAGGGTTGTGTTAACTAGAGGTTATGGTTAGGGTTATGTTAACTAGAGGTTATGTTTAGGGTTGTGTTAACTAGTGGAGGTTATGGTTAGGGTTGTGTTAACTAGAGGTTATGGTTAGGGTTATGTTAACTAGAGGTTATGTTTAGGGTTGTGTTAACTAGAGGAGGTTATGGTTAGGGTTATGTTAAGTAGAGGAGGTTATGGTTAGGGTTGTGTTAACTAGAGGTTATGGTTAGGGTTATGTTAACTAGAGGTTATGTTTAGGGTTGTGTTAACTAGAGGAGGTTATGGTTAGGGTTATGTTAACTAGAGGAGGTTATGGTTAGGGTTATGTTAACTAGAGGAGGTTATGGTTACGGTTATGTTAACTAGAGGAGGTTATGGTTAGGGTTGTGTTAACTAGAGGAGGTTATGGTTAGGGTTGTGTTAACTAGAGGAGGTTATGGTTAGGGTTATGTTAACTAGAGGAGGTTATGGTTAGGGTTATGTTAACTAGAGGAGGTTATGGTTAGGGTTGTGTTAACTAGAGGTTATGGTTAGGGTTATGTTAACTAGAGGAGGTTATGGTTAGGGTTGTGTTAACTAGAGGTTATGGTTAGGGTTGTGTTAACTAGTGGAGGTTATGGTTAGGGTTGTGTTAACTAGAGGTTATGGTTAGGGTTATGTTAACTAGAGGTTATGTTTAGGGTTGTGTTAACTAGAGGAGGTTATGGTTAGGGTTATGTTAACTAGAGGAGGTTATGGTTAGGGTTATGTTAACTAGAGGAGGTTATGGTTAGGGTTATGTTAACTAGAGGAGGTTATGGTTAGGGTTGTGTTAACTAGAGGAGGTTATGGTTAGGGTTATGTTAACTAGAGGAGGTTATGGTTAGGGTTATGTTATGTTAACTAGAGGAGGTTATGGTTAGGGTTATGTTAACTAGAGGAGGTTATGGTTAGGGTTGTGTTAACTAGTGGAGGTTATGGTTAGGGTTATGTTAACTAGAGGAGGTTATGGTTAGGGTTGTGTTAACTAGTGGAGGTTATGGTTAGGGTTGTGTTAACTAGAGGAGGTTATGGTTAGGGTTATGTTAACTAGAGGAGGTTATGGTTAGGGTTATGTTAACTAGAGGAGGTTATGGTTAGGGTTGTGTTAACTAGTGGAGGTTATGGTTAGGGTTGTGTTAACTAGAGGCTATGGTTAGGGTTGTGTTAACTAGTGGAGGTTATGGTTAGGGTTGTGTTAACTAGAGGTTATGGTTAGGGTTATGTTAACTAGAGGTTATGTTTAGGGTTGTGTTAACTAGTGGAGGTTATGGTTAGGGTTGTGTTAACTAGAGGTTATGGTTAGGGTTATGTTAACTAGAGGTTATGTTTAGGGTTGTGTTAAATAGAGGAGGTTATGGTTAGGGTTATGTTAACTAGAGGAGGTTATGGCTAGGGTTGTGTTAACTAGAGGTTATGGTTAGGGTTATGTTAACTAGAGGTTATGTTTAGGGTTGTGTTAACTAGAGGAGGTTATGGTTAGGGTTATGTTAACTAGAGGAGGTTATGGTTAGGGTTATGTTAACTAGAGGAGGTTATGGTTAGGGTTGTGTTAACTAGAGGAGGTTATGGTTAGGGTTATGTTAACTAGAGGAGGTTATGGTTAGGGTTATGTTAACTAGAGGAGGTTATGGTTAGGGTTGTGTTAACTAGAGGTTATGGTTAGGGTTATGTTAACTAGAGGAGGTTATGGTTAGGGTTGTGTTAACTAGAGGTTATGGTTAGGGTTATATTAACTAGAGGAGGTTATGGTTAGGGTTATGTTAACTAGAGGAGGTTATGGTTAGGGTTGTGTTAACTAGAGGAGGTTATGGTTAGGGTTGTGTTAACTAGAGGTTATGGTTAGGGTTATGTTAACTAGAGGTTATGGTTAGGGCTGTGTTAACTAGAGGATGTTATGGTTAGAGTTGTGTTAACTAGAGGAGGTTATGGTTAGGGTTATGTTAACTAGAGGGTATGTTTAGGGTTGTGTTAACTAGAGGAGGTTATGGTTAGGGTTGTGTTAACTAGAGGAGGTTATGATTAGGGTTATGTTAACTAGAGGAGGTTATGGTTAGGGTTATGTTAACTAGAGGAGGTTATGGTTAGGGTTATGTTAACTAGAGGAGGTTATGGTTAGGGTTGTGTTAACTAGAGGTTATGGTTAGGGTTGTGTTAACTAGAGGTTATGGTTAGGGTTGTGTTAACTAGAGGTTATGGTTAGGGTTGTGTTAACTAGAGGTTATGGTTAGGTTTGTGTTAACTAGAGGTTATGGTTAGGGTTGTGTTAACTAGAGGGTATGGTTAGGGTTGTGTTAACTAGAGGTTATGGTTAGGGTTGTGTTAACTAGAGGTTATGGTTAGGGTTGTGTTAACTAGAGGTCATGGTTAGGGTTATATTAACTAGAGGAGGTTATGGTTAGGATTGTGTTAACTAGAGGTTATGGTTAGGGTTGTGTTAACTAGAGGTTATGGTTAGGGTTGTGTTAACTAGAGGTTATGGTTAGGGTTGTGTTAACTAGAGGTTATGGTTAGGGTTGTATTAACTAGAGGTTATGGTTAGGGTTGTGTTAACTAGAGGTCATGGTTAGGGTTGTGTTAACTAGAGGTCATGGTTAGGGTTATATTAACTAGAGGAGGTTATGGTTAGGGTTGTGTTAACTAGAGGTTATGGTTAGGGTTGTGTTAACTAGAGGTTATGTTTAGGGTTGTGTTAACTAGAGGTTATGGTTAGGTTTGTGTTAACTAGAGGTTATGGTTAGGGTTGTGTTAACTAGAGGTTATGGTTAGGGTTGTGTTAACTAGAGGTTATGGTTAGGGTTGTGTTAACTAGAGGAGGTTATGGTTAGGGTTATATTAACTAGAGGAGGTTATGGTTAGGGTTGTGTTAACTAGAGGTTATGGTTAGGGTTGTGTTAACTAGAGGTTATGTTTAGGGTTGTGTTAACTAGAGGTCATGGTTAGGGTTGTGTTAACTAGAGGTTATGGTTAGGGTTGTGTTAACTAGAGGTTATGGTTAGGGTTGTGTTAACTAGAGGTTATGGTTAGGGTTGTGTTAACTAGAGGTCATGGTTAGGGTTGTGTTAACTAGAGGTCATGGTTAGGGTTATATTAACTAGAGGAGGTTATGGTTAGGGTTGTGTTAACTAGAGGTTATGGTTAGGGTTGTCTTACCTACGGGTTCCACCAGGTCAACGTGGTCCACAAAGTCCCTCTTCCCCAGGTACACTGTGAGCTGCGGATGACAACAGTGGCTTTCAGACAATAGTGTAATGAGATAATGAGTTTAATACCAGATTTCACGGTTCTAAAAAGTCAAATATCATCAATATTTTTGGGACTAAAATATCACGTTCCCTTCAAAAGAAAGTAATAATTTAAATATACAAACACAAGAAAGTGTATATGTTACAATTGTCTCAACTGTGTAGATATTGATGAATAAATGATTTCATAAAGAGGAAGTATCTTCAGGCTTCTGTAAGTATTTCTCTCTACGAACATTAACTATGTCTGTCCCCAATATCCCCTGGTCATCCTGTGGTTGACCAGGAGAACTCTGCTTAGAATCCCGTTTAGAACCCTGAGTAGAACCCTGTTTAGAACCGTGTGTGGAACCCTGTTTAGAACCCTGAGTAGAACCCTGTTTAGAACCGTGTGTGGAACCCTGTTTAGAACCCTGAGTAGAACCCTGTTTAGAACCGTGTGTGGAACCCTGTTTAGAACCCTGAGTAGAACCCTGTTTAGATCCTGAGTAGAACCCTGTTTAGACCCTGAGTAGAACCCTGTTTAGAACCGTGTGTGGAACCCTGTTTAGAACCCTGAGTAGAACCCTGTTTAGAACCGTGTGTGGAACCCTGTTTAGAACCCTGAGTAGAACCCTATGTGGAACCCTGTGGAGAACTATATTAAAAACCCTGTGTGGATCCCTGTGAAGCACCCTGTGGACAACCCTGTGTATTACCCTGTTTAGAACCCTGTGTAGAATCCTGACACGACAAGCTAGCTAAAGAGAGCAGGAGCTGAGTCAGCTCCAGGCAACTGCTTCATATTCTTCCCACAGTCTCTGCTGCTGCTGCTGTGAGGACCGGTACATCAGACAGCTAGCCATCTACTCTGCTGTGGCCTACAGACTACTTACTATACAAGGAGACACAGGCATGACCCAGCCAGCACCGCCCAGCCAGCATCGCCCAGCCAGCATCGCCCAGCCAACCCCGCCCAGCCAGCACCGCCCGGCCAGCACAGCCCAGTCTGCATGACCCAGCCAGCACAGCCCAGTCTGCATGGCCCAGCCAGCACCGCCCAGCCAGCGCCGCCCAGCCAGCTCCACCCAGCCAGCACGGCCCAGACAGGAGAATCACAGCTCTTAGCAGAGTCCTATTGACCCTAACCCTAGCTCCAGCTATCAGATAGGTAGTTATTATAGCTGCTATCTCCAGCAATCAGATAGGTAGTTATTATAGCTGCTATCTCCAGCTAACAGATAGGTAGTTATTATAGCTGCTATCTCCAGCTATCAGATAGGTAGTTATTATAGCTGCTATCTCCAGCTATCAGATAGGTAGTTATTATAGCTGCTATCTCCAGCTATCAGATAGGTAGTTATTATAGCTGCTATCTCCAGCTAACAGATAGGTAGTTATTATAGCTGCTAGCTCCAGCTATCAGATAGGTAGTTAATAACACAAAGTATAACTCACCTTTCCATTGGGACTTGCTTTTTTGAATACCCTGAAAAAGGACACAGAGAAACAGAGAGAGATAGAAAGAGAGAGGGGGGAGAGAGAGAGAGAGAGACGGGTGGGAGAGAGAGAGAGAGACGGGGGAGAGAGGGGGGGAATAGAGAGAGAGATTTAGGAGTTGATATAATTTCTCAATCAGTTTCTTCATTCAAATAAAACAACGAAACCAAACTAGATTGCAACAATGACCTTTCAAACCAACAGAATATCTTGATGTGGCCATATTTGGCCAGTCAGACTGTACCAGGTCCATATTTGGCCAGTCAGACTGTACCAGTTCCATATTTGGCCAATCAGACTGTACCAGTTCCATATTTGACCAGTCAGACTGTACCAGGTCCATATTTGGCCAGTCAGACTGTACCAGTTCCATATTTGGCCAGTCAGACTGTACCAGTTCCATATTTGGCCAGTCAGACTGTACCAGTTCCATATTTGGCCAATCAGACTGTACCGGTTTCATATTTGGCCAGTCAGACTGTACCAGTTCCATATTTGGTCAGTCCTTAGACTGTACTAGTTGCATATTGGCCTCCAGCCTTAGATTGTAGGTTATATAATGCTGTGCCATACTGGACCACACTAAGGTTATTATAGTACAATTGGAAAAACTATCTGAAATAAAAGTATGTTTCTTTTTTTTTCTAATGGGGTTTTCGAGCTTCTGAATCTGGTGGGTAAATGCTTGGGTCTTACCTGAAACCTGATAGGACCATAGGAGTGAACAATGGCGGCAGCAAACCCAACACCAGCAGTGGTCGGTCGCAAAAAAGGCAATGCCACGTGTGGGATTATTTTGAGTACATTGAACATAGTTTTTGTATGAAATGTGTAAAGGTGACTTGAATGTCATATGATGGCAATACTAGTTCAGTATCTCTTCAGCATGGAACACCTGAAAGGTTTGACGTGAAGAGAGGAATTCGTCAAGGATGTCCCAGCTCACCGTTACTGTTCATTGGCTATCAGTCAATTAGCAGGTGACACTACTCTATTCCTTAAGAACACAGCACAGATTCCAGCATGTATACCAGAATGTTTAAAATTAAATATGAAAATTAAATATGAAAAAAAAGTGAATTAATGGCTATTCCCTTTGATTACTGTGCATTATATACCAGTTGAATATTAAGTAATAATATTTAGATATTATAATTACAAAGGATTTAACATTTTGGGAAAAGTCCAATTTATATAGAATAATTGACAGAAGAGTCAAACTATTCTCAAATGTTGGCTACAACATTTTTGGACATATTCCACTTACTAAAATGGAGAGTCTATCAAGACTAACTAATCCAGATTTAGTCATTAGCTACAGCATGCCTGACAAGTTAATCAATATAATTAACAGTGACAATTAGTCCAACATTGTCCCAGACATGCAACCATCCCAGAGGTGGGGGAGAAAGGATGGTCTTTTGCCAGCCACATCCCAAGCAGTTACACCTGATTCATCCTAGCTAGTCAAAATACAGAATCATAATCAAGCATTTTGTCAACGTTGATGACAGTTTGGAAACTGGAGGTAGGCTGTTTCCCTGCTACGTTAGGAAGTCACTCACAAATGTATCTTTGATACTGATGTTATTAGCAACTTCTGGGGACAGTGTGGGGTAGCTACTGTAATTAGCTTTAGCTTGGTACCAAGCACCAATGCAACCAGACTGAAAACAATGACCAGAAACTGCAATAACTTTCAATATTTTTTAGCAATGATTTAGGAATCCATGTGTCTAGGTATTAGCTAGGCAGCCACTTATTAGTCTCCTATTTAAATCGTACTTCAGTTCACAAAAATAACTATCTAGCTACCTATCCCTGTTGCCCGCAAGCTAACCAACTATAAGCAGCTAGCTACCTGGTGCTACCTATTGGTGTCATTGCTCCAGTCAAGCTTAATCAAACGCAGTTAAAGTGTTTGAAAGATAACAAATAGTATTTGGATCCAGGTCGGTCACTTATTCAGTTTACTCAGCACTGATGGCACTCTCCTATCCTGACTGTTAAATGGTGTCCAATGCAACTACTGTACCTCCCTGTCCTCCCTCGTATCGTCCTTCCCTCCCTGCCTCCCTGTCCTCCCTCGTATCGTCCTTCCTTCCCTCCCTGCCTCCCTGTCCTCCCTCGTATCGTCCTTCCCTCCTGCCTCCCTGTCCTCCCTCGTATCGTCCTTCCCTCCCTGCCTCTCTGTCCTCCCGCGTATCGTCCTTCCCTCCCTGCGCCTCTCTGTCCTCCCTAGTATCGTCCTTCCCTCCCTACCTCCCTGTCCTCCCTCCCTTCCTGTCTTCCCTCCGTATCCTCCCTCCCTGTCCTCCCTTCCTGTCTTCCCTCCCTATCCTCCCTCCTTCTGTATCTGCCCTGTTCTCATTCCCCCTTGCCTCCCTCACTTTCTTCCCTCGCTTTCTTCCCTCCCCCTCTCCCTCCCTCCCTCCCTGTCCTCCCTCTCGCCCTCCCGATCCTCTCTCCCACCCTGTCCTCCCTCTCTCCCTCCCTGTCCTCCCCCTCTCCCTTCCTGTCCTCTCTCACTCCCTCCCTGTCATTCCTCCCTCTCTTCCTCCCTATCCCCTCCTCTCTCCCTCCCTGTCCTCCCTCTCTCCCTCCCTGCCATTCCTCTCTCCCTCCCTGTCCTCCCTCCCTCTCTCCCTCCCTGCCCTCCCTCTCTCTCTCCCTCCCTATCCCTCCCGCTCTCCCTCCCTGTCCTCCCTCCCTCCCTGTGCTCCCTCTCACCCTCCCGCTCTCCCTCCCTGTCCTCCCTCTCTCCCTCCCTGTCCTCCCTCCCTCTCTCCCTCCCTGCCCTCTCTCCCTCCCTATCCCTCCCTGTCCTCCCTCCCTCTCTCCCTCCCTGCCCTCTCTCCCTCCCTATCCCTCACTGTCCTCCCTCTCTCCCTCCCTATCCCTCCCGCTCTCCCTCCCTGTGCTCCCTCCCACCCTCCCGCTCTCCCTCCCTGTCCTCCCTCTCTCCCTCCCTGTCCTCCCTCCCTCTCTCCCTCCCTGTCCTCCCTCCCTCTCTCCCTCCCTGCCCTCTCTCCCTCCCTATCCCTCCCTGTCCTCCCTCCCTCTCTCCCTCCCTGCCCTCTCTCCCTCCCTATCCCTCCCTGTCCTCCCTCTCTCCCTCCCTGTCCTCCCTCTATGTAGGATCTTAATGATTCCAGGAAGACATTATGTTACTGTCCAGAGCAGAGTAGCAGACCCTCCCCAACTTGCTCTTGTTACTGTCCAGAGCAGAGTAGCAGACCCTCCCCAACTTGCTCTTGTTACTGTCCAGAGTAGAGGACCAACCCCGACTTGCTCTTGTTACTGTCTAGAGCAGAGGAGGACCAGCTCCTACTTCCTCTTGTTACTGTCCAGAGTAGAGTAGAGGACCAGCTCCTACTTCCTCTTGTTACTGTCCAGAGTAGAGGACCAGCCCCTACTTCCTCTTGTTACTGTCCAGAGTAGAGGACCAGCTCCTAATTCCTCTTGTTACTGTCCAGAGTAGAGGACCAGCCCCTACTTCCTCTTGTTACTGTCCAGAGTAGAGTAGAGGACCAGCTCCTACTTCCTCTTGTTACTGTCCAGAGTAGAGTAGAGGACCAGCCCCTACTTCCTCTTGTTACTGTCCAGAGTAGAGTAGAGGACCAGCCCCTACTTCCTCTTGTTACTGTCCAGAGTAGAGGACCAGCCCCTACTTCCTCTTGTTACTGTCCAGAGCAGAGTAGAGGACCAGCCCCTACTTCCTCTTGTTACTGTCCAGAGTAGAGGACCTGCCCCTACTTCCTCTTGTTACTGTCCAGAGCAGAGTAGAGGACCAGCCCCTACTTCCTCTTGTTACTGTCCAGAGTAGAGTAGAGGACCAGCCCCTACTTCCTCTTGTTACTGTCCAGAGCAGAGTAGAGGACCAGCCCCTACTTCCTCTTGTTACTGTCCAGAGTAGAGTAGAGGACCAGCCCCTACTTCCTCTTGTTACTGTCCAGAGTAGAGTAGAGGACCAGCCCCTACTTCCTCTTGTTACTGTCCAGAGTAGAGGACCTGCCCCTACTTCCTCTTGTTACTGTCCAGAGTAGAGTAGAGGACCAGCTCCTACTTCCTCTTGTTACTGTCCAGAGTAGAGGACCAGCCCCTACTTCTTGTTACTGTCCAGAGTAGAGTAGAGGACCAGCCCCTACTTCCTCTTGTTACTGTCCAGAGTAGAGTAGAGGACCAGCCCCTACTTCCTCTTGTTACTGTCCAGAGTAGAGGACCAGCTCCTACTTCCTCTTGTTACTGTCCAGAGTAGAGTAGAGGACCAGCCCCTACTTCCTCTTGTTACTGTCCAGAGTAGAGGACCAGCCCCTACTTCCTCTTGTTACTGTCCAGAGTAGAGTAGAGGACCAGCCCCTACTTCCTCTTGTTACTGTCCAGAGCGGAGTAGAGGACCAGCTCCTACTTCCTCTTGTTACTGTCCAGAGCGGAGTAGAGGACCAGCCCCTACTTCCTCTTGTTACTGTCCAGAGTAGAGGACCAGCCCCTACTTCCTCTTGTTACTGTCCAGAGTAGAGTAGAGGACCAGCTCCTACTTCCTCTTGTTACTGTCCAGAGTAGAGGACCAGCTCCTACTTCCTCTTGTTACTGTCCAGAGTAGAGGACCAGCCCCTACTTCCTCTTGTTACTGTCCAGAGTAGAGTAGAGGACCAGCTCCTACTTCCTCTTGTTACTGTCCAGAGTAGAGGACCAGCTCCTACTTCCTCTTGTTACTGTCCAGAGTAGAGGACCAGCCCCTACTTCCTCTTGTTACTGTCCAGAGTAGAGGACCAGCTCCTAATTCCTCTTGTTACTGTCCAGAGTAGAGGACCAGCCCCTACTTCCTCTTGTTACTGTCCAGAGTAGAGTAGAGGACCAGCTCCTACTTCCTCTTGTTACTGTCCAGAGTAGAGTAGAGGACCAGCCCCTACTTCCTCTTGTTACTGTCCAGAGTAGAGTAGAGGACCAGCCCCTACTTCCTCTTGTTACTGTCCAGAGTAGAGGACCAGCCCCTACTTCCTCTTGTTACTGTCCAGAGCAGAGTAGAGGACCAGCCCCTACTTCCTCTTGTTACTGTCCAGAGTAGAGGACCTGCCCCTACTTCCTCTTGTTACTGTCCAGAGCAGAGTAGAGGACCAGCCCCTACTTCCTCTTGTTACTGTCCAGAGTAGAGTAGAGGACCAGCCCCTACTTCCTCTTGTTACTGTCCAGAGCAGAGTAGAGGACCAGCCCCTACTTCCTCTTGTTACTGTCCAGAGTAGAGTAGAGGACCAGCCCCTACTTCCTCTTGTTACTGTCCAGAGTAGAGTAGAGGACCAGCCCCTACTTCCTCTTGTTACTGTCCAGAGTAGAGGACCTGCCCCTACTTCCTCTTGTTACTGTCCAGAGTAGAGTAGAGGACCAGCTCCTACTTCCTCTTGTTACTGTCCAGAGTAGAGGACCAGCCCCTACTTCTTGTTACTGTCCAGAGTAGAGTAGAGGACCAGCCCCTACTTCCTCTTGTTACTGTCCAGAGTAGAGTAGAGGACCAGCCCCTACTTCCTCTTGTTACTGTCCAGAGTAGAGGACCAGCTCCTACTTCCTCTTGTTACTGTCCAGAGTAGAGTAGAGGACCAGCCCCTACTTCCTCTTGTTACTGTCCAGAGTAGAGGACCAGCCCCTACTTCCTCTTGTTACTGTCCAGAGTAGAGTAGAGGACCAGCCCCTACTTCCTCTTGTTACTGTCCAGAGCGGAGTAGAGGACCAGCTCCTACTTCCTCTTGTTACTGTCCAGAGCGGAGTAGAGGACCAGCCCCTACTTCCTCTTGTTACTGTCCAGAGTAGAGGACCAGCCCCTACTTCCTCTTGTTACTGTCCAGAGTAGAGTAGAGGAACAGCTCCTACTTCCTCTTGTTACTGTCCAGAGTAGAGGACCAGCTCCTACTTCCTCTTGTTACTGTCCAGAGTAGAGGACCAGCCCCTACTTCCTCTTGTTACTGTCCAGAGTAGAGTAGAGGACCAGCCCCTACTTCCTCTTGTTACTGTCCAGAGCGGAGTAGAGGACCAGCTCCTACTTCCTCTTGTTACTGTCCAGAGCGGAGTAGAGGACCAGCCCCTACTTCCTCTTGTTACTGTCCAGAGTAGAGGACCAGCCCCTACTTCCTCTTGTTACTGTCCAGAGTAGAGTAGAGGACCAGCTCCTACTTCCTCTTGTTACTGTCCAGAGTAGAGGACCAGCTCCTACTTCCTCTTGTTACTGTCCAGAGTAGAGGACCAGCCCCTACTTCCTCTTGTTACTGTCCAGAGTAGAGTAGAGGACCAGCTCCTACTTCCTCTTGTTACTGTCCAGAGTAGAGGACCAGCTCCTACTTCCTCTTGTTACTGTCCAGAGTAGAGGACCAGCCCCTACTTCCTCTTGTTACTGTCCAGAGTAGAGGACCAGCTCCTAATTCCTCTTGTTACTGTCCAGAGTAGAGGACCAGCCCCTACTTCCTCTTGTTACTGTCCAGAGTAGAGTAGAGGACCAGCTCCTACTTCCTCTTGTTACTGTCCAGAGTAGAGTAGAGGACCAGCCCCTACTTCCTCTTGTTACTGTCCAGAGTAGAGTAGAGGACCAGCCCCTACTTCCTCTTGTTACTGTCCAGAGTAGAGGACCAGCCCCTACTTCCTCTTGTTACTGTCCAGAGCAGAGTAGAGGACCAGCCCCTACTTCCTCTTGTTACTGTCCAGAGTAGAGGACCTGCCCCTACTTCCTCTTGTTACTGTCCAGAGCAGAGTAGAGGACCAGCCCCTACTTCCTCTTGTTACTGTCCAGAGTAGAGTAGAGGACCAGCCCCTACTTCCTCTTGTTACTGTCCAGAGCAGAGTAGAGGACCAGCCCCTACTTCCTCTTGTTACTGTCCAGAGTAGAGTAGAGGACCAGCCCCTACTTCCTCTTGTTACTGTCCAGAGTAGAGTAGAGGACCAGCCCCTACTTCCTCTTGTTACTGTCCAGAGTAGAGGACCTGCCCCTACTTCCTCTTGTTACTGTCCAGAGTAGAGTAGAGGACCAGCTCCTACTTCCTCTTGTTACTGTCCAGAGTAGAGGACCAGCCCCTACTTCTTGTTACTGTCCAGAGTAGAGTAGAGGACCAGCCCCTACTTCCTCTTGTTACTGTCCAGTGTAGAGTAGAGGACCAGCCCCTACTTCCTCTTGTTACTGTCCAGAGTAGAGGACCAGCTCCTACTTCCTCTTGTTACTGTCCAGAGTAGAGTAGAGGACCAGCCCCTACTTCCTCTTGTTACTGTCCAGAGTAGAGGACCAGCCCCTACTTCCTCTTGTTACTGTCCAGAGTAGAGTAGAGGACCAGCCCCTACTTCCTCTTGTTACTGTCCAGAGCGGAGTAGAGGACCAGCTCCTACTTCCTCTTGTTACTGTCCAGAGCGGAGTAGAGGACCAGCCCCTACTTCCTCTTGTTACTGTCCAGAGTAGAGGACCAGCCCCTACTTCCTCTTGTTACTGTCCAGAGTAGAGTAGAGGAACAGCTCCTACTTCCTCTTGTTACTGTCCAGAGTAGAGGACCAGCTCCTACTTCCTCTTGTTACTGTCCAGAGTAGAGGACCAGCCCCTACTTCCTCTTGTTACTGTCCAGAGTAGAGTAGAGGACCAGCTCCTACTTCCTCTTGTTACTGTCCAGAGTAGAGGACCAGCTCCTACTTCCTCTTGTTACTGTCCAGAGTAGAGGACCAGCCCCTACTTCCTCTTGTTACTGTCCAGAGTAGAGGACCAGCTCCTAATTCCTCTTGTTACTGTCCAGAGTAGAGGACCAGCCCCTACTTCCTCTTGTTACTGTCCAGAGTAGAGTAGAGGACCAGCTCCTACTTCCTCTTGTTACTGTCCAGAGTAGAGTAGAGGACCAGCCCCTACTTCCTCTTGTTACTGTCCAGAGTAGAGTAGAGGACCAGCCCCTACTTCCTCTTGTTACTGTCCAGAGTAGAGGACCAGCCCCTACTTCCTCTTGTTACTGTCCAGAGCAGAGTAGAGGACCAGCCCCTACTTCCTCTTGTTACTGTCCAGAGTAGAGGACCTGCCCCTACTTCCTCTTGTTACTGTCCAGAGCAGAGTAGAGGACCAGCCCCTACTTCCTCTTGTTACTGTCCAGAGTAGAGTAGAGGACCAGCCCCTACTTCCTCTTGTTACTGTCCAGAGCAGAGTAGAGGACCAGCCCCTACTTCCTCTTGTTACTGTCCAGAGTAGAGTAGAGGACCAGCCCCTACTTCCTCTTGTTACTGTCCAGAGTAGAGTAGAGGACCAGCCCCTACTTCCTCTTGTTACTGTCCAGAGTAGAGGACCTGCCCCTACTTCCTCTTGTTACTGTCCAGAGTAGAGTAGAGGACCAGCTCCTACTTCCTCTTGTTACTGTCCAGAGTAGAGGACCAGCCCCTACTTCTTGTTACTGTCCAGAGTAGAGTAGAGGACCAGCCCCTACTTCCTCTTGTTACTGTCCAGAGTAGAGTAGAGGACCAGCCCCTACTTCCTCTTGTTACTGTCCAGAGTAGAGTAGAGGACCAGCCCCTACTTCCTCTTGTTACTGTCCAGAGTAGAGGACCTGCCCCTACTTCCTCTTGTTACTGTCCAGAGCAGAGTAGAGGACCAGCCCCTACTTCTTCTTGTTACTGTCCAGAGTAGAGTAGAGGACCAGCTCCTACTTCCTCTTGTTACTGTCCAGAGTAGAGTAGAGGACCAGCCCCTACTTCCTCTTGTTACTGTCCAGAGTAGAGTAGAGGACCAGCTCCTACTTCCTCTTGTTACTGTCCAGAGTAGAGAACCAGCCCCTACTTCCTCTTGTTACTGTCCAGAGCAGAGTAGAGGACCAGCCCCTACTTCCTCTTGTTACTGTCCAGAGCGGAGTAGAGGACCAGCTCCTACTTCCTCTTGTTACTGTCCAGAGTGGAGTAGAGGACCAGCCCCTACTTCCTCTTGTTACTGTCCAGAGTAGAGTAGAGGACCAGCCCCTACTTCCTCTTGTTACTGTCCAGAGTAGAGTAGAGGACCAGCCCCTACTTCCTCTTGTTACTGTCCAGAGTAGAGTAGAGGACCAGCCCCTACTTCCTCTTGTTACTGTCCAGAGTAGAGTAGAGGACCAGCCCCTACTTCCTCTTGTTACTGTCCAGAGTAGAGTAGAGGACCAGCTCCTACTTCCTCTTGTTACTGTCCAGAGTAGAGTAGAGGACCAGCCCCTACTTCCTCTTGTTACTGTCCAGAGTAGAGTAGAGGACCAGCTCCTACTTCCTCTTGTTACTGTCCAGAGTAGAGGACCAGCCCCTACTTCCTCTTGTTACTGTCCAGAGCAGAGTAGAGGACCAGCCCCTACTTCCTCTTGTTACTGTCCAGAGCGGAGTAGAGGACCAGCTCCTACTTCCTCTTGTTACTGTCCAGAGTGGAGTAGAGGACCAGCCCCTACTTCCTCTTGTTACTGTCCAGAGTAGAGTAGAGGACCAGCCCCTACTTCCTCTTGTTACTGTCCAGAGTAGAGTAGAGGACCAGCCCCTACTTCCTCTTGTTACTGTCCAGAGTAGAGTAGAGGACCAGCCCCTACTTCCTCTTGTTACTGTCCAGAGTAGAGTAGAGGACCAGCCCCTACTTCCTCTTGTTACTGTCCAGAGTAGAGTAGAGGACCAGCTCCTACTTCCTCTTGTTACTGTCCAGAGTAGAGTAGAGGACCAGCCCCTACTTCCTCTTGTTACTGTCCAGAGTAGAGTAGAGGACCAGCTCCTACTTCCTCTTGTTACTGTCCAGAGTAGAGTAGAGGACCAGCCCCTTGATTGATAGGAACATAAGCATTTCACTGCACCTACCACCTGCCATTTCACCAGGTAATTTGTACATGTAGGTAGGGGTAAAGTGAATATGCATAGATGCATATTCAGCAAGTAGCAGCAGTGTAAAAACAAAGGGGGGGCACAATGTAAATAGTCCGGGTGGCCATTTCACCCGGATTTCATCAATGCCATTGGATGAATCGCTGAACATAGTCTGTGCTAGCAAAACAGTCCTGCAGTGTAGCATCTGCATTATCTGACCACTTCCTTATTGAGTGAGTCACTGGTACTTCCTGGTTGAGTATTTGCTTGTAAGCAGGAATCAGGAGGATAGAATTATGGTCAGATTTTCCAAATGGAGAACGAGGGAGAGCGTTGAATGCATCTCTGTGTGTGGAGTAAAGGTGGTCTAGAGTTTTTTTTCCTCTGGATGCACATGTGACATGCTGGTAGAAATGAGGGAAAATGGATTTCAGTTTGCCTGCATTAAAGTCCCCGGCCACTAGGAGCGCCGCTTCTGAATGAGCATTTTCTTGTTTGCTTGTGGCCTTATACAGCTGATTGAGTGGCCTTATACAGCTGATTGAGTGGCCTTATACAGCTGATTGAGTGGCCTTATAGAGTTGGTTGAGTGGCCTTATACAGCTGGTTGAGTGGCCTTATACAGCTGGTTGAGTGGCCTTATACAGCTGGTTGAGTGGCCTTATACAGCTGATTGAGTGGCCTTATACAGCTGATTGAGTGGCCTTATAGAGTTGGTTGAGTGGCCTTATACAGCTGGTTGAGTGGCCTTATACAGCTGGTTGAGTGGCCTTATACAGCTGGTTGAGTGGCCTTATACAGCTGGTTGAGTGGCCTTATACAGCTGGTTGAGTGGCCTTATAGAGTTGGTTGAGTGGCCTTATACAGCTGGTTGAGAGCGGTCTTAGTGCCAGCATCGGTTTGTGGTGGTAAATAGACGGCTACGAAAAATATAGATGAGAACTCTCTTGGTAAATAAATAGTGTGGTCTACAGCTTATCATTAGGTTCTCTACCTCAGGCGAGCAATACCTTGAGACTTCTTTAATTTTAGAAATTGCGCACCAGCCGGTATTGACAAATAGACACACATCCCCGCCCCTCGTCTTACCAGAGGTAGCTGTTCTGTCCTGCCGTTGCACGGAACATCCAGCCAACTGTATATTATCCGTGTCGCCATTCAGCCACGACTCAGTGAAACATAAGATATAACAGTTTTTAATGTCCCGTTGGTAGGATAGACTCGAACGGAGATCATCCAGTTTATTCTCCAGTGATTGCATGTTGGCCAATAGGACGGATGGTAGAGGTGGGTTACCCACTCGCCGACGAATTCTCACGAGGCACCCTGAACTCTGCCCCCTGTATTTCCATCTTTTCTTCACGCAAATCACAGGGATTTGGGCCTGGTCACGGAGAAGCCGAAAATAATTCACGTCGGACTCATTAAAGAAACAATCTTTGTCCAGTACGAGGTGAGTAATCGCTGTTCTGATATCCAGAAGCTATTTTTGGTCATAAGAGACGATAGCAGCAACATAAGTTTCAAACAATGCGAGAAAACACACAAAATAGCACAGTTTGTTAGGAGCCCGTAAAACGTCTGCCATCCTCTCTGGCGCCTCTGCCTCTCTGTCTGCGATCAAATGCTGATTTTTCTATTTGCTTCATAGACCCTATCAATCAATCATCTCCTGCTGCTCCGATCTGCTTTCTAGACCCTATCAACCAATCATTCTCTATTGGCAACATAGCCTGCTGAAACTCATTTGAGATTGAGAGAGAGAAAGAGAGCGAGAGAGAGAGAGAGAGAGAGAGAGAGAGAGAGGTCTAGGAAGGCAGAGCAGGGGTTGGGAGGCAGATAAGTGGAAGAGTAGAGAGGGAGGGAGGAAGAGAGAGAGACAGAGAGAGGGGTCCAGGAAGGCAGAGCAGGGGTTGGGAGGCAGATAAGTGGAGGAGTAGAGAGTGAGAGAGAGAGGGAGGAAGATAGAGAGGGGGGAGTGGATAGGGGAAGGAGGGATGACAGTCTCTCCCTGATTAACACACAGGCCACGACAGACATCGCTGCCTTCAGTAGGAAGATGCAAACAAGCTTTCACTTTTCCCCCAAATGCATGTCAGTGTCCACCATGATGGCTAACAGGATCAATGAAGAGCTCAGAGGCAGAGAGACAGACAGCTAGCTAGTATCTATCTATGAGCAGAGAGACAGACAGCTAGCTAGTATCTATCTATGAAAACAGAGAGACAGCTAGCTAGTATCTCTCTATGAGCAGAGAGACAGAAAGCTAGCTAGTATCTATCTATGGGCAGAGAGACAGACAGCTAGCTAGTATCTATGAGCAGAGAGACAGACAGCTAGCTAGTATCGATCTATGAAAACAGAGAGACAGCTAGCTAGTATCTATCTATGAGCAGAGAGACAGAAAGCTAGCTAGTATCTATCTATGGGCAGAGAGACAGGCAGCTAGCTAGTATCTATGAGCAGAGAGACAGACAGCTAGCTAGTATCGATCTATGAAAACAGAGAGACAGCTAGCTAGTATCTATCTATGAGCAGAGAGACAGACAGCTAGCTAGTATCTATCTATGCGCAGAGAGACAGACAGCTAGCTAGTATCTATCTATCTATGAAAGCACAGAGACAGCTAGCTAGTATCTATCTACGAGCAGAGAGACAGACAGCTAGCTAGTATCTATCTATGCGCAGAGAGACAGAGAGCTAGCTAGTATCTATCCACGAGCAGTGAGACAGACAGCTAGCTAGTATCTATCTATGCGCAGAGAGACAGACAGCTAGCTAGTATCTATCTATGCGCAGAGAGACAGACAGATAGCTAGTATCTATCTATGCGCAGAGAGACAGACAGCTAGCTAGTATCTATCGATGAAAACAGAGAAACAGCCCGCTTGCTAGTAGATATCCATAAACACAAACAGAAAGACAGACAACTAGCTGGTAGATATCCATAAACAGAGAGACAGACAACTAGCTGGTAGTTATCCATAAACACAAACAGAGAGACAGACAACTAGCTAGTAGATATCCATGAACAGAGAGACAGACAACTAGCTGGTAGATATCCATGAACAGAGAGACAGACAACTAGCTGGTAGATATCCATGAACACAAACAGAGAGACAGACAACTACCTAGTAGATAGTTTGGAGGTAAAGTTTGGAGGTAAAGCTTGGAGTTAAAGTTTGGAGGTAAAGTTTGGAGTTAAAGTTTGGAGGTAAAGTTTGGAGGTAAAGTTTGGAGGTAAAGTTTGGAGTTAAAGTTTGGAGGTAAAGTTTGGAGGTAAAGTTTGGAGGTAAAGTTTGGAGTTAAAGTTTGGAGGTAAAATTTGGAGGTAAAGTTTGGAGGTATGAAAGTTTGGATCCATGAACACAAACAGAGAGACAGACAACTAGC
Organism: Oncorhynchus mykiss; assembly: GCF_013265735.2. Classification (NCBI taxonomy): domain Eukaryota; kingdom Metazoa; phylum Chordata; class Actinopteri; order Salmoniformes; family Salmonidae; genus Oncorhynchus; species Oncorhynchus mykiss. Next base: position 37,517,440 of record NC_048588.1, read on the forward strand.
TAGTAGATAGTTTGGAGGTAAAGTTTGGAGGTAAAGCTTGGAGTTAAAGTTTGGAGGTAAAGTTTGGAGTTAAAGTTTGGAGGTAAAGTTTGGAGGTAAAGTTTGGAGGTAAAGTTTGGAGGTAAAGCCCCATCGTAAGCTGTGTACGTTGGAAAAGCCCCTACACTTCACCCAGCAACCCCTTCTCCAGAAGGACTTGACGCAATGAGACACATGGGAAACAGAAGGCCAATTTATTGTGAATGGCCAGAGACGATCCTTCTGTAGGGGACAGCGTGGATTCCCCTAGCAGTTCCCGGTATGTCAGATGCTTTCAGCCCCAATCCATAAATGAATCAAGAGCTCTTAACAAGGAGCCATTTAAGTCAATATACTGTACACTCTCCCCCAGCTTCCCACTCATCCCTAGCCAAGACAAATACACACACACACACACACACACATCCCAGTGATATAGTGGTAAGTAAATAGGTGGATAAACATTGATCGCCGTTGGCAGTGAGTGAAGTAATGATCCCTGTGATTTCATTTTTTTTTCAGAAAAAGTTGTGTAAACGCTCACGCAAATCTCTCTCGCTCTCTCACGCACGCTCGCACACGCACGCACATACTTACACACACACACTTACACACACACACACACACACACTTACACACACACACACACACACACACACACACACACACACACACACACACACACACACACACACACACACACACACACACACACACACACACCCCCCCTCAGGACTGAAATAATTGTAACACATGTTTAATATTCATACATGCGGTCCTTGTGTCATGCGGTCCTTGTGTGTGTGTGTGTGTGTGTGTGTGTGTGTGTGTGTGTGTGTGTGTGTGTGTGTGTGTGTGTGTGTGTGTGTGTGTGTGTGAGTGAATAGGGTATTTGGGGGTCTCTGTCACCCTGCTAACTTCTGTTGCCACATGACAAGTCACATGGGATCAGCTCAACATCAAGGTCAAGGTTCACTGCCGTGGTTTGTCAGTATAGGTCCGACCTGGGTTCAAATACCTGGGTTAAATACCTGGGTTAAATACCTGGGTTCAAATACATGGGTTAAATACCTGGGTTCAAATACATGGGTTAAATACCTGGGTTAAATACCTGGGTTCAAATACATGGGTTAAATACCTGGGTTAAATACCTGGGTTAAATACCTGGGTTAAATACCTGGGTTAAATACCTGGGTTAAATACCTAGTTATATGCATGGGTTAAATACCTAGTTATATGCATGGGTTAAATACCTTGGTTAAATACCTGGGTTAAATACCTAGTTATATGCATGGGTTAAATACCTAGTTATATGCATGGGTTAAATACCTAGTTATATGCATGGGTTAAATACCTAGTTATATGCATGGGTTAAATACCTGGGTTAAATACCTGGGTTAAATACCTGGGTTAAATACCTAGTTATATGCATGGGTTAAATACCTAGTTATATGCATGGGTTAAATACCTAGTTATATGCATGGGTTAAATACCTGGGTTAAATACCTGGGTTAAATACCTGGGTTAAATACCTAGTTATATGCATGGGTTAAATACCTAGTTATATGCATGGGTTAAATACCTGGGTTAAATACCTGGGTTAAATACCTGGGTTAAATACCTGGGTTAAATACCTAGTTATATGCATGGGTTAAATACCTAGTTATATGCATGGGTTAAATACCTGGGTTAAATACCTGGGTTAAATACCTGGGTTAAATACCTAGTTATATGCATGGGTTAAATACCTAGTTATATGCATGGGTTAAACACCTTGGTTAAATACCTGGGTTAAATACCTGGGTTAAATGTATGGGTTAAATACCTAGGTTAAATACCTGGGTTAAATACCTGGGTTAAATGTAGGGGTTAAATACCTGGGTTAAATACCTGGGTTAAATGTATGGGTTAAATACCTGGGTTAAATGTATGGGTTAAATACCTAGGTTAAATACCTGGGTTAAATACCTGGGTTATATGTATGGGTTAAATACCTGGGTTAAATACCTTGGTTAAATGCCTGGGTTAAATACCTGGGTTAAATGTATGGGTTAAATACCTTGGTTAAATGTATAGGTTAAATGTATGGGTTAAATACCTGGGTTAAATGTATGGGTTAAAATGTATGGGTTAAATGTATGGGTTAAAATGTATGGGTTAAATGTATGGGTTAAATGTATTGGTTAAATGTATGGGTTAAAATGTATGGGTTAAATGTATGGGTTAAATGTATTGGTTAAATGTATGGGTTAAAATGTATGGGTTAAATGTATGGGTGTATTTGAGTCAGTGTATTTCCAAATACATTCCCAATATTCAACTTCTTGTCTTTTAAAATAAAAAAAACATCTAAATACTGACTTCCACATTTATTTGAAAGTAATTGAAATACCCTAAATAGTATTTGAACCCAGGTCTGGTCAGAGTTAGGACAGTCTAATTGAAATACCCTAAATAGTATTTGAACACAGGTCTGGTCAGAGTTAGGACAGTCTAATTGAAATACCCTAAATAGTATTTGAACACAGGTCTGGTCAGAGTTAGGACAGTCTAATTGAAATACCCTAAATAGTATTTGAACACAGGTCTGGTCAGAGTTAGGACAGTCTAATTGAAATACCCTAAATAGTATTTGAACCCAGGTCTGGTCAGAGTTAGGACAGTCTAATTGAAATACCCTAAATAGTATTTGAACACAGGTCTGGTCAGAGTTAGGACAGTCTAATTGAAATACCCTAAATAGTATTTGAACCTAGGTCTGGTCAGAGTTAGGACAGTCTAATTGAAATACCCTAAATAGTATTTGAACCCAGGTCTGGTCAGAGTTAGGACAGTCTAATTGAAATACCCTAAATAGTATTTGAACCCAGGTCTGGTCAGAGTTAGGACAGTCTAATTGAAATACCCTAAATAGTATTTGAACCCAGGTCTGGTCAGAGTTAGGACAGTCTAATTGAAATACCCTAAATAGTATTTGAACCCAGGTCTGGTCAGAGTTAGGACAGTCTAATTGAAATACCCTAAATAGTATTTGAACCCAGGTCTGGTCAGAGTTAGGACAGTCTAATTGAAATACCCTAAATAGTATTTGAACCCAGGTCTGGTCAGAGTTAGGACAGTCTAATTGAAATACCCTAAATAGTATTTGAACCTAGGTCTGGTCAGAGTTAGGACAGTCTAATTGAAATACCCTAAATAGTATTTGAACACAGGTCTGGTCAGAGTTAGGACAGTCTAATTGAAATACCCTAAATAGTATTTGAACCCAGGTCTGGTCAGAGTTAGGACAGTCTAATTGAAATACCCTAAATAGTATTTGAACCCAGGTCTGGTCAGAGTTAGGACAGTCTAATTGAAATACCCTAAATAGTATTTGAACCCAGGTCTGGTCAGGGTTAGGACAGTCTGTTTTTTTTTAGGTTAGTGCAGAATGTGTTAGGGCATCCCCAGGCCCCAACCCAACCCCAACCAATTTCAGTCAGCCCCAACCAGCCCCAGTCTCAGTCAGTCCCAGCCTCAGTCAGCCCCAGTCTCAGTCAGTCCCAGTCTCAGTCAGCCCCAGTCTCAGTCAGCCCCAGTCTCAGTCAGCCCTAGCCTCAGTCAGCCCCAGCCTCAGTCAGCCCCAGTCTCAGTCAGCCCCAGTCTCAGTCAGTCCCAGTCTCAGTCAGCCCCAGTCTCAGTCAGCCCCAGTCTGTCAGCTCCAACTAGCCCCAGTCAGCCCCAGTCTCAGTCTCAGTCAGTCCCAGTCAGCCCCAGTCTCAGTCTCAGTCAGCCTCAGTCAGCCCCAGTCTCAGTCAGCCCCAGTCAGTCCCAGTCAGCCCCAGCCCCAACCAGCCCCAGTCTCAGTCTCAGTCAGCCTCAGCCAGCCCCAGTCTCAGTCAGTCCCAGTCTCAGTCAGTCCCAGCCCCAACCAGCCCCAGTCTCAGTCAGTCCCAGCCTCAGTCAGCCCCAGTCTCAGTCAGTCCCAGTCTCAGTCAGCCCCAACCAGCCCCAGTCTCAGTCAGCCCCAGTCTCAGTCAGCCCCAACCAGTCCCAGTCTCAGTCAGTCCCAGTCTCAGTCAGCCCCAGTCTCAGTCAGCCCCAGTCTGTCAGCTCCAACTAGCCCCAGTCAGCCCCAGTCTCAGTCTCAGTCAGTCCCAGTCAGCCCCAGTCTCAGTCTCAGTCAGCCCCAGTCAGTGCCAGTCAGCCCCAACCAGCCCCAGTCTCAGTCTCAGTCAGCCTCAGCCAGCCCCAGTCTCAGTCAGTCCCAGTCTCCGTCAGTCCCAGCCTCAGTCAGCCCCAGCCTCAGTCAGCCCCAACCAGTCCCAGTCTCAGTCAGTCCCAGTCTCAGTCAGCCCCAGTCTCAGTCAGCCGCAGTCTCAGTCAGCTCCAACTAGCCCCAGTCAGCCCCAGTCTCAGTCTCAGTCAGCCCCAACTAGCCCCAGTCAGTGCCAGTCAGCCCCAGTCGCAGTCTTAGTCAGTCCCAGTCAGCCCCAGTCTCAGTCAGCCTCAGTCAGCCCCAGTCTCAGTCATCCCCAGTCAGTCCCAGTCAGCCCCAGCCCCAACCAGTCCCAGTCTCAGTCAGTCCCAGTCAGCCCCAGCCCCAACCAGTCCCAGTCTCAGTCAGTCCCAGTCTCAGTCTGCCCCAGTCTCAGTCAGCCCCAGTCTCTGTCAGCTCCAACTAGCCCCAGTCAGCCCCAGTCTCAGTCTCAGTCAGCCCCAGCCTCAGTCAGCCCCAACCAGTCCCAGTCTCAGTCAGTCCCAGTCTCAGTCAGCCCCAGTCTCAGTCAGCCCCAGTCTCAGTCAGCTCCAACTAGCCCCAGTCAGCCTCAGTCTCAGTCAGCCCCAACTAGCCCCAGTCAGTCCCAGTCAGCCCCAGTCTCAGTCTCAGTCAGTCCCAGTCAGCCCCAGTCTCAGTCAGCCTCAGTCAGCCCCAGTCTCAGTCAGCCCCAGTCAGTCCCAGTCAGCCCCAGCCCCAACCAGCCCCAGTCTCAGTCTCAGTCAGCCTCAGCCAGCCCCAGTCTCAGTCAGTCCCAGTCTTAGTCAGTCCCAGTCTCAGTCAGTCCCAGCCTCAGTCAGCCCAAGTCTCAGTCAGCCCCAGTCTCAGTCAGCCCCAGCCTCAGTCAGCCCCAGCCTCAGTCAGCCCCAGCCAGCTGCACACAAGCCTAAGATCACCAAGCGCAATGCCAAGCTTCGGGTGGAGTGGTGTAAAGCTTGTCGCCATTGGACTCTGGAGCAGTGGAAACGTGTTCTCTGGAGTGATGAATCACGTTTCACCATATGGCAGTCCGACAAACAAATCTGGGTTTTTCCGTATGCCATGAGAACGCTACCTGCCCGATTACATAGTGCCAACGGTAAAGTTTGGTGGAGGAGGAATAATGTTCTGGGGCTGGTTTTCATGGTTCGGGTCCCTTAGTTCCAGTGACGGGAAATCTAAACGCTACAGTATACAATGACATTCTAGATGATTCTGTGCTTCCAACTTTGTGGCAACAGTTTGGGGAAGGCCCTTTCCTGTTTCAGCATGACAATGCCCCCATGCATAAAGCGAGGTCCATACAGAAATGGTTTGTCGAGATCGTTGTGGAAGAACTTCACTGGCCTGTACAGAGCCCTGACCTCAGCCCCATCGGACACCTTTGGGATGAATTGGAACGCCGACTGCGAGTCAGGCCTAATCGCCCAACATCAGTGCCTGACCTCACTAATACTCTTGTGTCTGAATGGAAGAAAGTCTCCACAGCAACGTTCCATGATCTAGTGGAAAGCCTTCCCAGAAGAGTGGAGGCTATTATAGCAGCAATGTTCCAACATCTAGTGGAAAGTCTTCCCAGAAGAGTGGAGGCTGTTATAGCAGCAATGTACCAACATCTAGTGGAAAGCCTTCCCAGAAGAGTGGAGGCTGTTATAGCAGCAATGTTCCAACATCTAGTGGAAAGTCTTCCCAGAAGAGTGGAGGCTGTTATAGCAGCAATGTTCCAACATCTAGTGGAAAGTCTTCCCAGAAGAGTGGAGGCTGTTATAGCAGCAATGTACCAACATCTAGTGGAAAGCCTTCCCAGAAGAGTGGAGGCTGTTATAGCAGCAATGTTCCAACATCTAGTGGCAAGTCTTCCCAGAAGAGTGGAGGCTGTTATAGCAGCAATGTTCCAACATCTAGTGGAAAGTCTTCCCAGAAGAGTGGAGGCTGTTATAGCAGCAATGTACCAACATCTAGTGGAAAGCCTTCCCAGAAGAGTGGAGGCTGTTATAGCAGCAATGTTCCAACATCTAGTGGAAAGTCTTCCCAGAAGAGTGGAGGCTGTTATAGCAGCAATGTTCCAACATCTAGTGGAAAGTCTTCCCAGAAGAGTGGAGGCTGTTATAGCAGCAATGTACCAACATCTAGTGGAAAGCCTTCCCAGAAGAGTGGAGGCTGTTATAGCAGCAATGTTCCAACATCTAGTGGCAAGTCTTCCCAGAAGAGTGGAGGCTGTTATAGCAGCAATGTTCCAACATCTAGTGGAAAGCCTTCCCAGAAGAGTGGAGGCTGTTATAGCAGCAATGTTCCAACATCTAGTGGAAAGTCTTCCCAGAAGAGTGGAGGCTGTTATAGCAGCAATGTTCCAACATCTAGTGGAAAGTCTTCCCAGAAGAGTGGAGGCTGTTATAGCAGCAATGTTCCAACATCTAGTGGAAAGTCTTCCCAGAAGAGTGGAGGCTGTTATAGCAGCAATGTACCAACATCTAGTGGAAAGCCTTCCCAGAAGAGTGGAGGCTGTTATAGCAGCAATGTTCCAACATCTAGTGGAAAGTCTTCCCAGAAGAGTGGAGGCTGTTATAGCAGCAATGTTCCAACATCTAGTGGAAAGCCTTCCCAGAAGAGTGGAGGCTGTTATAGAAGCAATGTTCCAACATCTAGTGGAAAGTCTTCCCAGAAGAGTGGAGGCTGTTATAGCAGCAATGTTCCAACATCTAGTGGAAAGTCTTCCCAGAAGAGTGGAGGCTGTTATAGCAGCAATGTTCCAACATCTAGTGGAAAGTCTTCCCAGAAGAGTGGAGGCTGTTATAGCAGCAATGTACCAACATCTAGTGGAAAGCCTTCCCAGAAGAGTGGAGGCTGTTATAGCAGCAATGTTCCAACATCTAGCGGAAAGTCTTCCCAGAAGAGTGGAGGCTGTTATAGCAGCAACGTTCCAACATCTAGTGGAAAGCCTTCCCAGAAGAGTGGAGGCTGTTATAGCAGCAATGTTCCAACATCTAGTGGAAAGTCTTCCCAGAAGAGTGGAGGCTGTTATAGCAGCAATGTTCCAACATCTAGTGGAAAGTCTTCCCAGAAGAGTGGAGGCTGTTATAGCAGCAAAGGGAGGGGGGGGGGACCAACTCCATATTAATGGCCATGATTTTGGAATGAGACGAGCAGGTGTCCACATACTTTTGGTCACGTAGTGGATTTATCTAACTCAGTTCATGTGGGGGTGTGAAACCAGTACTTGTGATTGACATCTCTTGACTCCTACAGCAGCGTACCACATCCTCTTCCATTAGAGCGATCTTCTCCATGGTATGATGTAACAATGGACAGGAAGCACAATCCGCACACCCCAAAATCAATCTCTCACTTCCTCTGAAATGAATCAGGTGGTTGGGGGTGCCTATGCTGTAGACCTCAGCTCCTCTGGGATTGTTGGGGCTGGATGGCAGGTAACCCTGTCCCCCTCAGCAGCTTCCCCAGAAAAAGAGGTCTGAGGTTGGGTAGCGAGAGGAGTGAGGCTGGGTAGCGAGAGGAGTGAGGCTAGATAGAGAGAGGAGAGAGGCTGGGTAGAGAGAGGAGAGAGGCTGGGTAGAGAGAGGAGTGAGGCTAGATAGAGAGAGGAGTGAGGCTAGATAGAGAGAGGCTGTTGAGGCTGGATAGAGAGGCTGTTGAGGCTGGATAGAGAGAGGAGAGAGGCTGGGTAGAGAGAGGAGAGAGGCTGGGTAGCGAGAGGAGTGAGGCTAGATAGAGAGAAGAGAGAGGCTGGGTAGAGAGAGGAGAGAGGCTGGGTAGAGAGAGGAGTGAGGCTAGATAGAGAGAGGAGTGAGGCTAGATAGAGAGAGGCTGTTGAGGCTGGATAGAGAGGCTGTTGAGGCTGGATAGAGAGAGGAGAGAGGCTGGGTAGAGAGAGGAGAGAGGCTGGGTAGCGAGAGGAGTGAGGCTGGGTAGCGAGAGGAGTGAGGCTGGGTAGAGAGAGGAGAGTGAGAGCAGAGACTGGGTAGAGAGAGGAGAGAGGCTGGGTAGAGAGAGGAGAGAGGCTAGATAGAGAGAGGCTGTTGAGGCTGGGTAGAGAGAGGCTGTTGAGGCTGGGTAGAGAGAGGCTGTTGAGGCTGGGTAGAGAGAGGAGAGAGGCTGGGTAGAGAGAGGAGAGAGACTGGGTAGAGAGAGGAGAGAGACTGGGTAGAGAGAGGAGAGAGACTGGGTAGAGAGAGGAGAGACTGGGTAGAGAGAGGAGAGACTGGGTAGAGAGAGGAGAGAGACTGGGTAGAGAGAGGAGAGAGACTGGGTAGAGAGAGGAGAGAGGCTGGGTAGAGAGAGGAGAGAGACTGGGTAGAGAGAGGAGAGAGTCTGGGTAGAGAGAGGAGAGAGACTGGGTAGAGAGAGGAGAGAGACTGGGTAGTGAGAGGAGAGAAGCTGGGTAGCGAGAGGAGAGAGGCTGGGTAGAGAGAGGAGTGAGGCTGGGTAGAGAGAGGAGAGAGGCTAGGTAGAGAGAGGAGAGAGGCTGGGTAGAGAGAGGAGAGAGGCTAGATAAAGAGAGGAGAGAGGCTAGATAAAGAGAGGAGAGAGGCTGGGTAGAGAGAGGAGAGAGGCTGGGTAGAGAGAGGCTGTTGAGGCTGCTAGCTGGGCAGCGATTTACAATGCTGGTGACTCAGAAACACAACAGATAACTAACTACCTTTGACATTACATTTACTGGGCAAATTATAGTTCTCTCTAACACGAACACAAGTTGAACATACGCAGCAACACACACACACACACACACACACACACACACACACACACACACACACACACACACACACACACACACACACACACACACACACACACACACACACACACACACACACACACACACACACACACACACACACATGAAATAACAAAAGGGACACAGCATGGGGATCCTATAGCAGATAACACGGATGTAAGAGAAGCCGCCATACTGTATGTAGTATCAGAATACAGCAATCATAGATGCTATCATCTCCACCCTCCACAGCAACGTGGAAAAACCCACATGATATTTCCTGCTTACCTTGTGCCTTTATCTCCCATGGTTGAGGATTGTTGGGTGGTAGAATCCCTCCTTTTCACCCTCAGTAAATAGACTGTAATGCCGTTGTGCAGAAAGGCACAGAGAGAGAGGGAGAGAGAGAGAGCGAGAAAGACAGGAAAGGGTGAGAGAAGAATGTTCTGATGTAAAGACTCAGGGTAGGTGGGTGGGTAAATTGAAGAGGGGAGGGGGGGGGTCTACTCAGTTGGATGTCCCTCTCTCTCTCTCTCTCTCTCTCTCTCTGTGCCTTCTGTTCTCAGCGCTCTGTCTCCAGCTCAATGCACTTAAAAGGGCATCTCCAGTGATTCCTGAGAAATAGCCTTAATAAGAAGAAACAGGTGATTCATCCATACAGCAGTCAGAACATCCAGCGCTCAGCTCAGTTGAGAGAATCATCCAGAAGATTATTGTCAGTAGGAATCTTCCTCTTCTTTCATCTAGGTTCTGTTCACATTCAGAAGCGCTGAACTGCTGCTAGCACTCTTCTATGTCTGTCTCTCTCTCTCCCTGCCAAGCACGCTCTCCCTCTCCCTACCGGGCACTCTCTCTCTCTCTCTCTCCCTGCCAAGCACACTCTCTCTCTCTCTCTCCCTGCCGCACACTCTCTCTCTCTCCCTGCCAAGCACACTCTCTCTCTCTCTCTCTCTCTCTCCCTGCCGCACACTCTCTCTCTCTCCCTGCCAAGCACGCTCTCCCTCTCCCTACCGGGCACTCTCTCTCTCTCTCTCTCTCCCTGCCAAGCATGGGCTCTCTTCTCTCTCTCCCCCCTCTCTCGCTCTTTCCCTCCCTCCTAACACTCTCCCTTACTGTTGCTCACTCAATCTGTGAGAGCGGATGTGTGGATGGATTAGGGACCAGGGGATGGATGGTCTCTCGCTCTCTCTCTTGTCTGCCAAACTAATAAGATGAGAAATGCATTAATATCCGAGAAAGACCCTCAGCTGCTCTGCTGCAGGCCAGCCATTAGTACGACGCATTCAAGACAAACTGAGAACGGGGGGGGGCGAGATACAATTATGAAGTCAGGTCGGAGATCTAGAAAGATGCCAGAGTTTCCCGACATGGAGTTCCGAGTTAGATGAAAATTCAAATATGATTATCCCAGTCAGAGCTCATTTTCTTTCTCTCTCTCAGAGTTCCCTAGTTGTCTTGAACGCACTGAAGTCGGAGATGTCCATGTTCCCAGTTGCTATGAAGGCGGCATTGCCTTTGCATTGACGTCATTTCTCCTGCTGCTATGTTGTGTCATGTATCTGTGCATCTCTGTACTCTTGTCAGTGTGCATGTCAATAGACCATTCCACCATCTGTGTCACACACTGAAACATACAGAGGATGATGTGTATAGACTATAGAGGATGATGTGAATAGAGGATGATGTGTATAGACTAGAGAGGATGATGTGAATAGAGGATGATGTGTATAGACTATAGAGGATGATGTGTATAGACTATAGAGGATGATGTGTATAGACTAGAGAGGACGATGTGTACAGACTAGAGAGGATGATGTGTATAGACTATAGAGGACGATGTGTATAGACTATAGAGGACGATGTGTATAGACTATAGAGGACGATGTGTACAGACTAGAGAGGATGATGTGTATAGACTAGAGAGGATGATGTGAATAGAGGATGATGTGTATAGACTAGAGAGGATGATGTGTATAGACTAGAGAGGATGATGTGTACAGACTAGAGAGGATGATGTGTATAGACTAGAGAGGATGATGTGTATAGACTAGAGAGGATGATGTGTATAGACTATAGAGGATTATGTGTATAGACTATAGAGGATGATGTGTATAGACTATAGAGGATGATGTGTATAGACTATAGAGGATGATGTGTATAGACTAGAGAGGATGATGTGTATAGACTAGAGAGGATGATGTGTATAGACTATAGAGGATGATGTGTATAGACTATAGAGGATGATGTGTATAGACTATAGAGGATGATGTGTATAGACTATAGAGGATGATGTGTATAGACTATAGAGGATGATGTGTATAGACTATAGAGGATGATGTGTATAGACTATAGAGGACGATGTGTATATAGACTATAGAGGATGATGTGTACAGACTAGAGAGGATGATGTGTACAGACTAGAGAGGATGATGTGTATAGACTATAGAGGATGATGTGTATAGACTAGAGAGGATGATGTGTATAGACTAGAGAGGATGATGTGTATAGACTATAGAGGATGATGTGTATAGACTATAGAGGATGATGTGAATAGAGGATGATGTGTATAGACTATAGAGGATTATGTGTATAGACTATAGAGGATGATGTGTATAGACTATAGAGGATGATGTGTATAGACTATAGAGGATGATGTGTATAGACTAGAGAGGATGATGTGTATAGACTAGAGAGGATGATGTGTATAGACTATAGAGGATTATGTGTATAGACTATAGAGGATGATGTGTATAGACTATAGAGGATGATGTGTATAGACTATAGAGGATGATGTGTATAGACTATAGAGGATGATGTGTATAGACTATAGAGGATGATGTGTATAGACTATAGAGGATGATGTGTATAGACTATAGAGGACGATGTGTATAGACTATAGAGGACGATGTGTACAGACTAGAGAGGATGATGTGTATAGACTAGAGAGGATGATGTGTATAGATTAGAGAGGATGATGTGTATAGACTAGAGAGGATGATGTGTATAGACTATAGAGGATGATGTGTATAGACTATAGAGGATGATGTGTATAGACTATAGAGGATGATGTGTATAGACTATAGAGGATTATGTGTACAGACTATAGAGGATGATGTGTATAGACTATAGAGGATGATGTGTATAGACTATAGAGGATTATGTGTACAGACTATAGAGGACGATGTGTATAGACTATAGAGGACGATGTGTACAGACTAGAGAGGATGATGTGTATAGACTAGAGAGGATGATGTGAATAGAGGATGATGTGTATAGACTAGAGAGGATGATGTGTATAGACTAGAGAGGATGATGTGTACAGACTAGAGAGGATGATGTGTATAGACTAGAGAGGATGATGTGTATAGACTAGAGAGGATGATGTGTATAGACTATAGAGGATTATGTGTATAGACTATAGAGGATGATGTGTATAGACTATAGAGGATGATGTGTATAGACTATAGAGGATGATGTGTATAGACTAGAGAGGATGATGTGTATAGACTAGAGAGGATGATGTGTATAGACTATAGAGGATTATGTGTATAGACTATAGAGGATGATGTGTATAGACTATAGAGGATGATGTGTATAGACTATAGAGGATGATGTGTATAGACTATAGAGGATGATGTGTATAGACTATAGAGGATGATGTGTATAGACTATAGAGGACGATGTGTATATAGACTATAGAGGATGATGTGTACAGACTAGAGAGGATGATGTGTACAGACTAGAGAGGATGATGTGTATAGACTATAGAGGATGATGTGTATAGACTAGAGAGGATGATGTGTATAGACTAGAGAGGATGATGTGTATAGACTATAGAGGATGATGTGTATAGACTATAGAGGATGATGTGAATAGAGGATGATGTGTATAGACTATAGAGGATTATGTGTATAGACTATAGAGGATGATGTGTATAGACTATAGAGGATGATGTGTATAGACTATAGAGGATGATGTGTATAGACTAGAGAGGATGATGTGTATAGACTAGAGAGGATGATGTGTATAGACTATAGAGGATTATGTGTATAGACTATAGAGGATGATGTGTATAGACTATAGAGGATGATGTGTATAGACTATAGAGGATGATGTGTATAGACTATAGAGGATGATGTGTATAGACTATAGAGGATGATGTGTATAGACTATAGAGGATGATGTGTATAGACTATAGAGGACGATGTGTATAGACTATAGAGGACGATGTGTACAGACTAGAGAGGATGATGTGTATAGACTAGAGAGGATGATGTGTATAGATTAGAGAGGATGATGTGTATAGACTAGAGAGGATGATGTGTATAGACTATAGAGGATGATGTGTATAGACTATAGAGGATGATGTGTATAGACTATAGAGGATGATGTGTATAGACTATAGAGGATTATGTGTACAGACTATAGAGGATGATGTGTATAGACTATAGAGGATGATGTGTATAGACTATAGAGGATTATGTGTACAGACTATAGAGGATGATGTGTATAGACTATAGAGGATGATGTGTATAGACTATAGAGGATGATGTGTATAGACTATAGAGGATGATGTGTATAGACTAGAATGAAAACATAACTGGAAATCTAATCGACTCTATGCATAATTGACACTAAGTCTCTCTCTCATCACATTAAGTAATATCATTTAAAACATGTAGCAACATTTCACCATAAATATTGAGAGACATAAAAACTGGGAAATATTTAACAGAGATTAAAATTAGTTGTTCAAGTTTATTCTTTAGACCTTTCCCCAAACGGTTGTTTAGCGCAAAAAAATAAAATAAAAGAACAACAAGAATGAGGTTTAAACTAATTCATAATTGCCATTACATTATCCCTTAGAACTGTTTTGTGGAAACACCAATAGCAGCACAGCTGACATGAGTCATACAGGAATATTATACACTATATAATATGGTATATATCCCATAGGAATACAGAGCAGATACAGCCAGGTACTAAAAGATTGGCACATGTGATAAAGATGAGCAACAAAGACTATAAATAATAATACAAATAATGAGCGATATAGTATATGCTCAATTAAAAAAAAAAACACACACACACACACACACACACACACACACACACACACACACACACACACACACACACACACACAGTGGCAAGAAAAAGTATGTGAACCCCTTTGGAATTACCTGGATTTCTGCATAAATTGGTCATAAAATTTTATCTGATCTTCATCACAACAATAGACAAACACAGTGTACTTAAAACTAATAACACTCCCATTATTATATTTTTCTTGTCTATATTGAATACATCATTTAAACATTCACAGTGTAGGTTGGAAAAAGTATGCGAACCCCCCTAGGCTAATAACTTCTCCAAAAGCTAATTGGAGTCAGGAGTCAGCTAACCTGGAGTCGCAATCAATGAGACGAGATTGGAGATGTTTGGTTAGAGCTGCCCTGCCCTGTAAAAAAACACTCACAACAACTTTGTTTGCTGTTCACAAGAAGCGTTGCCAGATGTGAACCATGCCTCGAACAAAAGAGATCTCAAAAGACCTAAGATGAAGAAGTGTTGACTGGAAGCGGTAAGACAAATTGTCTATAAATGGATTAAGTTCACACACACACACACGTACACACACACACACACACTGTCTATAAATGGAGAAAGTTCAGCACTGTGGCTACTCTCCGTTTTACAAAGATGACTGCAAGAGCACAGCGCAGAATGCTCAATGAGGTTAAGAAGAATCCTAGAGTGTCAGCTAAAAGACTTACAGAAACCTCTGCAACATGCTAACATCTCTGTTGACGAGTCTACGATACGTAAAACACTGATCAAGAATGGTGTTCATGGGAGGACACCACGGAAGAAGCCACTGCTGTCCAAAAAAAAAAAAAAAAAACATTGCTTGAACATCTGAAGTTTGAACAAGTGCACCTGGATGTTCCACAGCGCTTCTGGGAGAATATTCTGTGGACAGATTAAACTACAGTTCAGTTGTTTGGAAGGAACACACAACACTATGTGTGGAGAAAAAAAGGCACAGCACACCAACATCAACACCTCATCCCAACTGTAAAGTACGGTGGAGGGAGCATCATGGTTTGGAGCTGCTTGGCTGCCTCAGGGCCTGGACAGACGCTATCATCAACGAAGAAAATGAATTCCCAAATTTATCAAGACATTTTGCAGGAGAATGTTCGGCTATCTGTCCACCAATTGAAGCTCAACAGAAGTTGGGTGATGCAACAGTTGGGTGATATGTCGTTAAACCACTGTTCCTAGACCAGTTAACCCACTGTTCCTAGACCAGTTAACCCACTGTTCCTAGACCAGTTAACCCACTGTTCCTAGACCAGTTAACCAACTGTTCCTAGACCAGTTAACCCACTGTTCTTAGACCAGTTAACCCTCTGTTCCTAGGCCGTCATTTAAAATAAGAAGTTGTTCTTAACTGACTTGCCTTGTTAAATAAAGGTTAAATAAAAAATATATATATATTTTTTAAACTGGACAACGACCCAAAAGATAGAAGTAAATCAACAACAGAATGGCTTGAACAGAATAAATGATTCCTGTTGGAGTGGCCCAGTCAGTCCTGACCTCAACCCAATTGAGATGCTGTGCATGACATCCCAAGAGCAGTTCACACCAGACATCCCAAGAGCAGTTCACACCAGACATCCCAAGAGCAGTTCACACCAGACATCCCAAGAGCAGTTCACACCAGACATCCCAAGAGCAGTTCACACCAGACATCCCAAGAGCAGTTCACACCAGACATCCCAAGAGCAGTTCACACCAGACATCCCAAGAGCAGTTCACACCAGACATCCCAAGAGCAGTTCACACCAGACATCCCAAAGAGCAGTTCACACCAGACATCCCAAAGAGCAGTTCACACCAGACATCCCAAAGAGCAGTTCACACCAGACATCCCAAGAGCAGTTCACACCAGACATCCCAAGAGCAGTTCACACCAGACATCCCAAGAGCAGTTCACACCAGACATCCCAAGAGCAGTTCACACCAGACATCCCAAGAGCAGTTCACACCAGACATCCCAAAGAGCAGATCACACCAGACATCCCAAGAGCAGTTCACACCAGACATCCCAAAGAGCAGTTCACACCAGACATCCCAAAGAGCAGTTCACACCAGACATCCCAATAGCAGTTCACACCAGACATCCCAAGAATATTACTGAACTGAAACAGTTTTGTAAAGAGGAATGTTTGTCTATTGTTGTGATCAAATGACCAATTTATGCAGAAATCCAGGTAATTCCAGAGTTCATATAATTTTTCTTGCCACTGTGTGTGTGTGTATATATTATATATATATATATATATATATATATATATATATATATTTTTTTTTATACTAATACAATTTGAATTTCTCAGAGAAAGAGATTCTGTTTAACAAGTAACATAACGTTTTCTCAAAAAGACAGGGGTCCAAATTGTTGGCACCCGTTTTCCATAACCTTCAATACCTCACCTTGCAAGAATAACGGCACTGAGCCTTTTCCTAAAATGAACATTGGAGAACACATTGGGAGGGATCTTAGACCATTCAGCCATACAGAATATTTCTGGCTCAGTGCCGTTATCCTCGCAATGTGTTGAATACAGGGGTACCAATTGACCCTTGTCTTTTTGAGGGGAAAAAAAACGATTACTTGTTAAATTTCTTTCTCTTGAGAAATTGATTTGTGATTTTACACAGTCTAGTTGTGCTAATCTTTATCAGGGGTGGCAATAGTTTTGGAGCTGGCTGTAATGGCATATCCCATAACCTCATATAGAATAAAAAGCACATCATACTATACCTCCCTCCCTCCCTCCCGCACACACACACACACACACACACACACACACACACACACACACATCCCTTAGTTAATCCAGAACATTTGAGACATACCAATAACTGTTTAACAGACCATCTGTTAGTTAAGAGACATTATCACCACATCATTATAAAACGCAGAGTGTACAGTATATATATATATATATATATATATATATATATATATATATTTAAAAAAAGACCATCTGTGAATGTTTAAAACACGGAGGAATGAGAGAAGTAAAATGGCGTCCATCTCAGCTTTACATAAAGAGTGTGTTTGATCCAGACGGGGGACTGAAGTTGACAGGCCAAATGCTCTTCAAAGCTGAGAGGCCAAGCGGCTACTGAATGCAACTCAGCATTTTAAATCTGAATCACTGAGTATAACTGCATAGAGGCACAGAGAGACACAGAGAGAGAGAGAGATACAGAGAGAGAAATACAGAGAGAGAGAGATACAGAGAGAGAGAAATACAGAGAGAGAGAGATACAGAGAGAGAGAGATACAGAGAGAGAGATACAGAGAGAGAGAGAGATACAGAGAGAGAGAGAGAGAACACAAAGAATTAGAAAACAAATCCAATTTTGATAAACTCCCATATCTACTGGGTGAAATTCCACAGTGTGCCATCACAGCAGCAAGATTTGTGACCTGTTGCCACGAGAAAAGGGCAACCAGTGAAGAACAAACACCGTTGTAAATACAACCCATATTTATGCTTATTTATTTTATCTTGTGTCCTTTAACCATTTGTACATTGTTAAAACACTGTATATATAATATGACATTTGTAATGTCTTTATTGTTTTGAAACTTCTGTATGTGTAATGTTTACTGTTCATTTTTATTGTTTATTTCACTTTATATATTCACTTTATATATTATCTACCTCACTTGCTTTGGCAATGTTAACACATGTTTCCCATGCCAATAAAGCCTTTGAATTGAATTGAAATTGAATTGAATTGAATTGAGAGAGAGACAGGTGTATTGCTCTCATCAACACCTCAATATGATTTTATTACTAAATGCTAAATGTTGTCCAGCTGTATTACTGATTGTGGGCAAAAGCCAAGCCAATATCCCCGTGAGGAATGGTAAAGATGTTAAGTTCCATCTGTTCTCAATAACAGACCAGCAACAGCTGGTTATTCCCTTTAGAACCCTCAAGATAACCCCGTTCCCTTTAGAACCCTCAAGATAATCCTGTTCCCTTTAGAACCCTCCAGATAACCCCATTCCCTTTAGAACCCTCAAGATAACCCTTTAGAACCCTCAAGATAACCCCATTCCCTTCAGAACCCTCAAGATAACCCTGTTCCCTTCAGAACCCTCAAGATAACCCCGTTCCCTTTAGAAACCTCAAGATAACCCTGTTCCCTTTAGAACCCTCCAGATAACCCCGTTCCCTTTAGAACCCTCAAGATAACCCTTTAGAACTCTTAAGATAACCCTGTTCCCTTTAGAACCCTCAAGATAACCCTTTAGAGCCCTCCAGATAACCCTGTTCCCTTTAGAACCCTCCAGATAACCCCGTTCCCTTCAGAAACCTCCAGATAACCCCGTTCCCTTCAGAAACCTCCAGATAACCCCGTTCCATTTAGAACCCTCAAGATAACCCTTTAGAACCCTCCAGATAACCCCATTCCCTTCAGAACCCTCCAGATAACCCCGTTCCCTTCAGAACCCTCCAGATAACCCCGTTCCATTTAGAACCCTCAAGATAACCCTTAAGATAACCCTTTAGAACCCTCCAGATAACCCCGTTCCCTTCAGAACCCTCCAGATAACCCTGTTCCCTTCAGAACCCTACAGATAACTCTGTTCCCTTCAGCCCTGTACATGTGTCATGTAGCTTAGATTAAAACCTTTCATCATATTATCACAGTTGTCATGATAGTTTTTCCATCATGTATCAGCTATTAGACCAGCAGACCAGTTGTGACAGTCTGATATGGTAGTGTTTTCTGTAAGCCAGTCTAGAGCATGAAGCTTTACCTCCAATCGTTTGAAGCAGAGGATATGAATCCTTATCCCTGAATAACTAGTGTATTCATTTCTCGTCAAGCATAACCCATGCTTTTCCTTCCCCAGTACGAATGGCTAGACACCACATACATTTTTCAACTACTAAGTTAAAAAAAAGTTGTTTTGACAGAACAAATGCTTGTTTACAAAAGAAAGGCAAAGCAACACTATGGAGTTATGTTGGCACCGTTATGACCCTTTACAATCATGGACAGACATTATATTTATGATTTTCTGCCAGGTCCCTTTTAGCAAAGTTATAAACCCGAAGAAAAACAGCAGACCGTGTCAGATCTGTCGACTCATCCTTTCATTTCGCTGCTCTATCGCTAGCGCCATACATCCGTCTGAACCTGCCGTCCTAGAAGTCGTCAAAACTACGTCATTCATGAATCGTGTAGGCCAGTTCTGGTCCAACCCATCGGGGTTCTGGGACCAATCAGAACGGTTTGAATGTGTTCGCTTTCAGGAAGTCTTCGGGGGAGTAAACTAATTCAGACTCATGATGGAGAAGAAAACGTTAGTGGGCGTGGCGTTTAACTTGAGTGATGTTTGATCGGTAGCCAGGCAACCGTGGGATATCGCCCCCGTTACGTTCTGTCAGACTGGTAGCAGGAGTGAGACAAACATCCTATGTGTTCCGTGTTCTCTCAGCCATGTTAAACATCCAACGTGTTCTGTGTTCTCTCAGCCATGTTAATCATCCAACGTGTTCCGTGTTCTCTCAGCCATGTTAAACATCCAACGTGTTCTGTGTTCTCTCAGCCATGTTAATCATCCAACGTGTTCCGTGTTCTCTCAGCCATGTTAAACATCCAACGTGTTCCGTGTTCTCTCAGCCATGTTAATCATCCAACGTGTTCCGTGTTCTCTCAGCCATGTTAATCATCCAACGTGTTCCGTGTTCTCTCAGCCATGTTAAACATCCAACGTGTTCCGTGTTCTCTCAGCCATGTTAAACATCCAACGTGTTCCGTGTTCTCTCAGCCATGTTAAACATCCAACGTGTTCTCTCAGCCAATGATCAGATGACCTTCTAAACCTAACCCCAAACTGATGTTGGAATGGGTCTGAGGGCTGGCCAGTCGACCAGACTGTTTAAATGCCACTCCAGAGGACGGCACGCCGGCTCTTGTCCACACTGACCACGTACTCCCCGGACCCAGACCAGGCCACCGCGTTGATGGACGAACTGGAGGGGGGGACAAGAGAGACAGGCAGACAGAGAGACAAGTCAATAAGGGCTCATCTGAAATGACACCCGTTTCCTTCTTTTAGCCAGTACCAAAACATCATAGGGCTCTAGACAAAAGTAGTGCACAGCATAGGGAGGAGGGTGCCATCGGGCTTTGGACGTAGCCTAAATCTCATTCACTTCAATGTGCATCCATCCATCCACAAGACAGACAGTGGAACAGCGTTGACTCACTCAGTATTTCTAAATGGGACAGATCTGATGGACTGTTGGGATTCACTGGGAACCAAACAGAGCAGATGGACTGTTGGGATTCACTGGGAACCAAACAGAGCAGATGGACTGTTGGGATTCACTGGAAACCAAACAGAGCAGATGGACTGTTGGGATTCACTGGGAACCAAACAGAGCAGATGGACTGTTGGGATT
This sequence comes from Oncorhynchus mykiss, assembly GCF_013265735.2. NCBI lineage: Eukaryota > Metazoa > Chordata > Actinopteri > Salmoniformes > Salmonidae > Oncorhynchus > Oncorhynchus mykiss. The sequence goes on from NC_048588.1 coordinate 37,537,943, forward strand.
CACTGGGAACCAAACAGAGCAGATGGACTGTTGGGATTCACTGGGAACCAAACAGAGCAGATGGACTGTTGGGATTCACTGGGAACCAAACAGAGCAGATGGACTGTTGGGATTCACTGGGAACCAAACAGAGCAGATGGACTGTTGGGATTCACTGGGAACCAAACAGAGCAGATGGACTGTTGGGATTTACTGGGAACCAAACAGAGCAGATGGAATGTTGGGATTTACTGGGAACCAAACAGAGCAGATGGACTGTTAGGATTCACTGGGAACCAAACAGAGCAGATGGACTGTTGGGATTCACTGGGAACCAAACAGAGCAGATGGACTGTTGGGATTCACTGGAAACCAAACAGAGCAGATGGACTGTTGGGATTCACTGGGAACCAAACAGAGCAGATGGACTGTTGGGATTCACTGGGAACCAAACAGAGCAGATGGACTGTTGGGATTCACTGGGAACCAAACCGAGCACATGGAGTGTTTACTTACGGACCCTTTCCAACAACGCAGAGAGAGAAAGAATATCGAGAAATTATAGAAAAATAAAACACGTAATAAAATGTATAATAAATACAAAATGAGTAATGATAACTTGTCTATATATACACTGGGTACCAGTACTGAGTAATGATAACACTGGGGTTATGGCTAACATGTTAACACCCAGAACCCTACTCTCCCCTCCTGCTGTCAGAACCCTACTCTCCCCCTCCTGCTGCCAGAACCCTACTCTCCCCCTCCTGCTGCCAGAACCCTACTCTCCCTCCTGTAGCCAGAACCCTACTCTCCCCCTCCTGCTGCCAGAACCCTACTCTC
>NC_048588.1:37541264-37651264 GCF_013265735.2 Oncorhynchus mykiss
ACCCAAACACCAAATTGAGACTCTGAATGCAGAATTCTGCAAAAATATCCTCCGTGTACAACATAAAACACCAAATAATGCATGCAGAGCAGAATTAGGCCGATACCCACTAATGATCAAAACCCAGAAAAGAGACATTCAATTCTACAACCACCTAAAAGGAAGCGATTCCCAAACCTTCCATAACAAAGCCATCACCTACAGAGAGATGAACCTGGAGAAGAGTCCCCTAAGCAAGCTGGTCCTGGGGCTCTGTTCATAAACACAAACACACCCCACAGAGCCCCAGGATAGCAGCACAATTAGACCCAATCAAATCATGAGAAATCAAAAAAGATAATAACTTGACACATTGGAAAGAATTAACCAAAAACAGAGCAAACTAGAATGCTGTTTGGCCCTAAACAGAGAGTACACAGTGGCAGAATACCTGACCACTGTAACTGACCCTAAATTAAGGAAAGCTTTGACTGTGTAAAGACTCAGTGAGCATAGCCTTGCTATTGAGAAAGGCCGCCGTAGGCAGACCTGGCTCTCAAGAGAAAACAGGCTATGTGCTCACTGCCCACAAAATGAGGTGGAAACTGAGCTGCACTTCCTAACCTCCTGCCAAATGTATGACCATATTAGAGACACCAATTTCCCTCAGATTACACAGATACACAAAGAATTAGAAAACAAATCCAATTGTGATAAACTCCCATATCTACTGTGTGAAATTCCACAGTGTGCCGTCACAGCAGCAAGATTTGTGACCTGTTGCCACGAGAAAAGGGCAACCAGTGAAGAACAAACACCATTGTAAATACAACCCATATTTATGTTTATTTATTTTCCCTTTTGTACTTTAACTATTTGCACATCATTACAACAATGATTCTTTTGGAACTTCTGTGAGTGTAATGTTTACTGTTAATTTTTTATTGTTTATTATCTATTTCAATTGCTTTGGCAAAGTAGACATACGTTTCCCATGCAAATGCATTTTTGTCTTAAAATTGAATTGAGAGAAGAGAGGAGATAGGAGAGAGAGATAGAAGGAGAGATAGGAGAGAGAGGGAGAAGAGTGAAGAGAGAGAGAGAGAGAGAAGAGTGAACAGAGAGAGAGATAAAAGGAGAGGGAAAGAGAGATAGAAGAGTGAAGAGAGAGAGATAGGAGAGATAGAAGGAGAGGGAAATAGGAGAGATAGAAGGAGAGGGAAAGAGAGATAGAAGAGTGAAGAGAGAGAGAGATAGAAGTAGAGGGAAAGAGAGATAGAAGAGTGAAGAGAGAGATAGAAGGAGAGGGAAAGAGAGATAGAAGAGTGAAGAGAGAGATAGAAGGAGAGGGAAAGAGAGATAGGAGAGTGAAGAGAGAGATAGGAGAGATAGAAGGAGAGGGAAAGAGAGATAGAAGAGTGAAGAGAGAGATAATAGATATATATATAGATAGATAAGGAACAATTAGTTAGTTGAAGGCTGACATATCAATGCAATCCTGGGCTGATATCTGGCCACTACACTGTATCACTACAGTACCATATCCTGACTCCTGCACGGCCCTTAACAACATCCCACCACCAAAGTATTCTAGTCCCGTCCATCTGCTGTCATGGCAACAGTAAAAATGCATTCAGAGGAAACCGGTTAGTATATCAGCAGGCATCAGAACAAAAACACTCAGCCAGAGCTAAGGATGATGTTAAAGAGTCTCTCTCATTCTCATTCTGTCTTGCTCTCTCTCTCTGTCTCTCTGTCTCTCTCTCTGTCTCTCTCTCGCTCTGTCTCTCTCTGTCTCTCTCTCTGTCTCTCTCTCTCTCCCTGTCTCTCTCTCTCCCTGTCTCTCTCTCCCTCTCTCTGTCTCTCTCTCTCTCTCCCTGTCTCTCTCTGTCTCTCTCTCTCTCTGTCTCTCTCTCTCTGTCTCTCTCTCTGTCTCTCTCTCTCTGTCTCTCTCTCTCTGTCTCTCTCTCTCTCTCTCTCTCTGTCTCTCTCTCTGTCTCTCTCTCTCTCTCTCTCTGTCTCTCTCTCTCTGTCTCTCTCTCTCTCTCTCTCTGTCTCTCTCTCTGTCTCTCTCTCTCTGTCTCTCTCTCTCTGTCTCTCTCTCTCTGTCTGTCTCTCTCTGTCTCTCTCTCTCTCCCTCTCTCTCTCTCCCTCTCTCTCTCTCCCTCTCTCTCTCTCTCCCTCTCTCTCTCTCCCGCTCTCTCCCTCTCTCTCTCTCCCGCTCTCTCCCTCTCCCTCTCTCTGTCTCTCTCGCTCTGTCTCTCCCCCTCTCTCTCTCTCTCTTTATATATCTCTCAGATCCAACATCACACAGAGAGGAACATGTAGCCCAGGTGTGTCAACCTCAATCCATGAAGTGTCTAGTGTCTGCTGGTTTTTCCTTTCAATTAAGACCTAGACAACCAGGTGAGGGGAGTTACTTACTAACTAGTGACCTTAATTCAACAATTAAGAACAAGAGTGGAGCGGAAGGAGGGGACATGGCAGCTCACCACAACCCTCTATTCCACTTCCTTTGAACTTCAGAACGGCATGTCAACAGCCAGTCTGGTCACACAGCAGGAATATAAATGAATTCTCTCTTCTAAAACCAACAAGTCTAGTGTTGTTGTGAGGTGTTTTGTCTTCTGTCATACATCTAGAAATTCCTCATCCAGTACGCTCTCACTAATACTACTCACACACAAATATTATTCACTAATACTACTCACACACTAATATTACTCACTAATACTACTCACACACAAATATTATTCACTAATACTACTCACACACACATAGTATTCACTAATACTACTCACACACAAATATTATTCACTAATACTACTCACACACACATAGTATTCACTAATACTACTCACACACAAATATTATTCACTAATACTACTCACACACAAATATTATTCACTAATACTACTCACACACTAATATTACTCACTAATACTACTCACACACAAATATTATTCACTAATACTACTCACACACACATAGTATTCACTAATACTACTCACACACAAATATTATTCACTAATACTACTCACACACACATAGTATTCACTAATACTACTCACACACAAATATTATTCACTAATACTACTCACACACAAATATTATTCACTAATACTACTCACACACTAATATTATTCACTACTACTACTGACACACAAATATTATTCACTAATACTACTCACACACAAATATTATTCACTAATATTATTCACTAATACTACTCACACACAAATATTATTCACTAATATTATTCACTAATACTACTCACACAAATATTATTCACTAATACTACTCACACACACATAGTATTCACTAATACTACTCACACACAAATATTATTCACTAATACTACTCACACACAAATATTATTCACTAATACTACTCACACACAAATATTATTCACTAATACTACTCACACACTAATATTATTCACTACTACTACTGACACACTAATATTATTCACTAATACTACTCACACACAAATATTATTCACTAATACTACTCACACACTAATATTATTCACTAATACTACTCACACACTAATATTATTCACTAATACTACTCACACACAAATATTATTCACTAATACTACTCACACACAAATATTATTCACTGATATTACTCACTAATACTACACACACTGATATTATTTACTAATATTAGACACCAATATTAAATACTAATATAACTGACTAATATTCCACAGTAATACTACTCACTAATACTACACACTAGTATGACACAAGGGCATACTGTAGCTGATGTTACCCCCATTATCATTCAGTAGACTACAGATTCATCACAAAAGCAGCCAGACAGAGACAGACATCTAGCCAGACAGAGAGACAGACATCCAGACAGAGAGGCAGACATCCAGACAGACAGAGACAGACATCTAGCCAGACAGAGAGGCAGACATCCAGACAGACAGAGGCAGACATCCAGACAGAGAGGCAGACATCCAGACAGAGAGGCAGACATCCAGACAGAGAGGCAGACATCCAGCCAGACAGAGACAGACATCCGGACAGAGGCAGACATCCAGACAGACATGTAGCCAGGGATATGGAGCCAGAGATAAGGAGCCAGGGATATGGAGCCAGGGATATGGAGCCAGGGATATGGAGCCAGGGATATGGAGCCAGGGATATGGAGCCAGGGATATGGAGCCAGGGATATGGAGCCAGGGATATGGAGCCAGGGATATGGAGCCAGGGATAAGGAGCCAGAGATAAGGAGCCATGGCATGTTTCTACTTCTTTCTTGAAAGAAGTAGAAACTGTTTCTTCTGTTGAAGCTGGCAGACACTTACATTTTGGGATGCATTATTTACAATATCTATCGATCTCTAGATAAAGGAGGCTGGGTTGGTTGGACCAAACTCTGCTCTGACACGCAGTCTGGGATTGGTTGGACCAAACTCTGCTCTGACACGGCAGTCTGGGATTGGTTGGACCAAACTCTGCTCTGACACGGCAGTCTGGGATTGGTTGGACCAAACTCTGCTCTGACACGGCAGTCTGGGGTTGGTTGGACCAAACTCTGCTCTGACACAGCAGTCTGGGATTGGTTGGACCAAACTCTGCTCTGACACGGCAATCTGGGGTTGGTTGGACCAAACTCTGCTCTGACACGGCAGTCTGGGATTGGTTGGACCAAACGCTGCTCTGACACGGCAGTCTGGGATTGGTTGGACCAAACGCTGCTCTGACACGGCAGTCTGGGGTTGGTTGGACCAAACGCTGCTCTGACACGGCAGTTTGGGATTGGTTGGACCAAACTCTGCTCTGACACGGCAGTCTGGGATTGGTTGGACCAAACTCTGCTCTGACACGCAGTCTGGGATTGGTTGGACCAAACTCTGCTCTGACACGGCAGTCTGGGATTGGTTGGACCAAACTCTGCTCTGACACGGCAGTCTGGGGTTGGTTGGACCAAACTCTGCTCTGACACGGCAGTCTGGCATGGTGCTATTGATATCTGAAGCCAGCTGAGCCTTGGAGAGACACAGCAAAATAAGAAGTGACTGTTCCACTCCCATTATATTTATTATATACATTATAAAACCTCAGCTGGCAAATGAAGCATGTTATCTTATACCCCAGGACGCTGTACCATCCTGTACCATCCTACAGACTGTGTTGTAACCCAGGGTCCTGTACCATCCTACAGACTGTGTTGTAACCCAGGGTCCTGTACCATCCTGTACAATCCTACAGACTGTGTTGTAACCCAGGGTCCTGTACCATCCTGTACAATCCTACAGACTGTGTTGTAACCCAGGGTCCTGTACCATCCTACAGACTGTGTTGTAACCCAGGGTCCTGTACCATCCTGTACAATCCTACAGACTGTGTTGTACCCCAGGACGCTGTACCATCCTGTACCATCCTACAGACTGTGTTGTAACCCAGGGTCCTGTACCATCCTGTACAATCCTACAGACTGTGTTGTACCCCAGGACGCTGTACCATCCTGTACCATCCTACAGACTGTGTTGTAACCCAGGGTCCTGTACCATCCTGTACCATCCTACAGACTGTGTTGTATTCCAGGGTCCTGTACCATCCTGTACAATCCTACAGACTGTGTTGTAACCCAGGGTCCTGTACCACCCTGTACAATCCTACAGACTGTATTGTATTCCAGGGTCCTGTACCATCCTGTACCATCCTACAGACTGTGTTGTAACCCAGGGTCCTGTACCATCCTGTACCATCCTACAGACTGTGTTGTAACCCAGGGTCCTGTACCATCCTGTACAATCCTACAGACTGTGTTGTAACCCAGGGTCCTGTACCATCCTGTACCATCCTACAGACTGTGTTGTATTCCAGGGTCCTGTACCATCCTACAGACTGTGTTGTAACCCAGGGTCCTGTACCATCCTACAGACTGTGTTGTAACCCAGGGTCCTGTACCATCCTGTACCATCCTACAGACTGTGTTGTATTCCAGGGTCCTGTACCATCCTACAGACTGTGTTGTAACCCAGGGTCCTGTACCATCCTACAGACTGTGTTGTAACCCAGGGTCCTGTATCATCCTGTACAATCCTACAGACTGTGTTGTAACCCAGGGTCCTGTACCATCCTGTACCATCCTACAGACTGTGTTGTATTCCAGGGTCCTGTACCATCCTACAGACTGTGTTGTATTCCAGGGTCCTGTACAATCCTACAGACTGTGTTGTAACCCAGGGTCCTGTACCATCCTGTACCATCCTACAGACTGTGTTGTATTCCAGGGTCCTGTACCATCCTACAGACTGTGTTGTATTCCAGGGTCCTGTACAATCCTACAGACTGTGTTGTAACCCAGGGTCCTGTACCATCCTGTACCATCCTACAGACTGTGTTGTATTCCAGGGTCCTGTACCATCCTGTACAATCCTACAGACTGTGTTGTAACCCAGGGTCCTGTACCATCCTGTACAATCCTACAGACTGTGTTGTATTCCAGGGTCCTGTACCATCCTGTACCATCCTACAGACTGTGTTGTAACCCAGGGTCCTGTACCATCCTGTACCATCCTACAGACTGTGTTGTAACCCAGGGTCCTGTACCATCCTGTACAATCCTACAGACTGTGGTGTAACCCAGGGTCCTGTACCATCCTGTACCATCCTACAGACTGTGTTGTATTCCAGGGTCCTGTACCATCCTACAGACTGTGTTGTAACCCAGGGTCCTGTACCATCCTACAGACTGTGTTGTAACCCAGGGTCCTGTACCATCCTGTACCATCCTACAGACTGTGTTGTATTCCAGGGTCCTGTACCATCCTACAGACTGTGTTGTAACCCAGGGTCCTGTACCATCCTGTACAATCCTACAGACTGTGTTGTAACCCAGGGTCCTGTACCATCCTACAGACTGTGTTGTAACCCAGGGTCCTGTACCATCCTGTACCATCCTACAGACTGTGTTGTATTCCAGGGTCCTGTACCATCCTACAGACTGTGTTGTATTCCAGGGTCCTGTACAATCCTACAGACTGTGTTGTAACCCAGGGTCCTGTACCATCCTGTACCATCCTACAGACTGTGTTGTATTCCAGGGTCCTGTACCATCCTACAGACTGTGTTGTATTCCAGGGTCCTGTACCATCCTGTACAATCCTACAGACTGTGTTGTATTCCAGGGTCCTGTACCATCCTACAGACTGTGTTGTAACCCAGGGTCCTGTACCATCCTGTACAATCCTACAGACTGTGTTGTATTCCAGGGTCCTGTACCATCCTACAGACTGTGTTGTAACCCAGGGTCCTGTACCATCCTACAGACTGTGTTGTAACCCAGGGTCCTGTACCATCCTGTACAATCCTACAGACTGTGTTGTATTCCAGGGTCCTGTACCATCCTACAGACTGTGTTGTAACCCAGGGTCCTGTACCATCCTGTACCATCCTACAGACTGTGTTGTATTCCAGGGTCCTGTACCATCCTACAGACTGTGTTGTAACCCAGGGTCCTGTACCATCCTGTACAATCCTACAGACTGTGTTGTATTCCAGGGTCCTGTACCATCCTACAGACTGTGTTGTAAACCAGGGTCCTGTACCATCCTACAGACTGTGTTGTATTCCAGGGTCCTGTACCATCCTACAGACTGTGTTGTAAACCAGGGTCCTGTACCATCCTACAGACTGTGTTGTATTCCAGGGTCCTGTACCATCCTACAGACTGTGTTGTAACCCAGGGTCCTGTACCATCCTGTACCATCCTACAGACTGTGTTGTAACCCAGGGTCCTGTACCATCCTGTACAATCCTACAGACTGTGGTGTAACCCAGGGTCCTGTACCATCCTGTACCATCCTACAGACTGTGTTGTATTCCAGGGTCCTGTACCATCCTACAGACTGTGTTGTAACCCAGGGTCCTGTACCATCCTACAGACTGTGTTGTAACCCAGGGTCCTGTACCATCCTGTACCATCCTACAGACTGTGTTGTATTCCAGGGTCCTGTACCATCCTACAGACTGTGTTGTAACCCAGGGTCCTGTACCATCCTGTACAATCCTACAGACTGTGTTGTAACCCAGGGTCCTGTACCATCCTACAGACTGTGTTGTAACCCAGGGTCCTGTACCATCCTGTACCATCCTACAGACTGTGTTGTATTCCAGGGTCCTGTACCATCCTACAGACTGTGTTGTATTCCAGGGTCCTGTACAATCCTACAGACTGTGTTGTAACCCAGGGTCCTGTACCATCCTGTACCATCCTACAGACTGTGTTGTATTCCAGGGTCCTGTACCATCCTACAGACTGTGTTGTATTCCAGGGTCCTGTACCATCCTGTACAATCCTACAGACTGTGTTGTATTCCAGGGTCCTGTACCATCCTACAGACTGTGTTGTAACCCAGGGTCCTGTACCATCCTGTACAATCCTACAGACTGTGTTGTATTCCAGGGTCCTGTACCATCCTACAGACTGTGTTGTAACCCAGGGTCCTGTACCATCCTACAGACTGTGTTGTAACCCAGGGTCCTGTACCATCCTGTACAATCCTACAGACTGTGTTGTATTCCAGGGTCCTGTACCATCCTACAGACTGTGTTGTAACCCAGGGTCCTGTACCATCCTGTACCATCCTACAGACTGTGTTGTATTCCAGGGTCCTGTACCATCCTACAGACTGTGTTGTAACCCAGGGTCCTGTACCATCCTGTACAATCCTACAGACTGTGTTGTATTCCAGGGTCCTGTACCATCCTACAGACTGTGTTGTAAACCAGGGTCCTGTACCATCCTACAGACTGTGTTGTATTCCAGGGTCCTGTACCATCCTACAGACTGTGTTGTAAACCAGGGTCCTGTACCATCCTACAGACTGTGTTGTATTCCAGGGTCCTGTACCATCCTACAGACTGTGTTGTAACCCAGGGTCCTGTACCATCCTGTACCATCCTACAGACTGTGTTGTAACCCAGGGTCCTGTACCATCCTGTACAATCCTACAGACTGTGTTGTATTCCAGGGTCCTGTACCATCCTGTACCATCCTACAGACTGTGTTGTAACCCAGGGTCCTGTACCATCCTGTACCATCCTACAGACTGTGTTGTAACCCAGGGTCCTGTACCATCCTGTACAATCCTACAGACTGTGTTGTAACCCAGGGTCCTGTACCATCCTGTACCATCCTACAGACTGTGTTGTATTCCAGGGTCCTGTACCATCCTACAGACTGTGTTGTAACCCAGGGTCCTGTACCATCCTACAGACTGTGTTGTAACCCAGGGTCCTGTACTATCCTGTACCATCCTACAGACTGTGTTGTATTCCAGGGTCCTGTACCATCCTACAGACTGTGTTGTAACCCAGGGTCCTGTACCATCCTGTACAATCCTACAGACTGTGTTGTAACCCAGGGTCCTGTACCATCCTACAGACTGTGTTGTAACCCAGGGTCCTGTACCATCCTACAGACTGTGTTGTATTCCAGGGTCCTGTACCATCCTACAGACTGTGTTGTATTCCAGGGTCCTGTACCATCCTACAGACTGTGTTGTAACCCAGGGTCCTGTACCATCCTGTACCATCCTACAGACTGTGTTGTATTCCAGGGTCCTGTACCATCCTACAGACTGTGTTGTATTCCAGGGTCCTGTACCATCCTGTACAATCCTACAGACTGTGTTGTATTCCAGGGTCCTGTACCATCCTACAGACTGTGTTGTAACCCAGGGTCCTGTACCATCCTGTACAATCCTACAGACTGTGTTGTATTCCAGGGTCCTGTACCATCCTACAGACTGTGTTGTAACCCAGGGTCCTGTACCATCCTACAGACTGTGTTGTAACCCAGGGTCCTGTACCATCCTGTACAATCCTACAGACTGTGTTGTATTCCAGGGTCCTGTACCATCCTACAGACTGTGTTGTAACCCAGGGTCCTGTACCATCCTGTACCATCCTACAGACTGTGTTGTATTCCAGGGTCCTGTACCATCCTACAGACTGTGTTGTAACCCAGGGTCCTGTACCATCCTGTACAATCCTACAGACTGTGTTGTAACCCAGGGTCCTGTACCATCCTACAGACTGTGTTGTAACCCAGGGTCCTGTACCATCCTGTACCATCCTACAGACTGTGTTGTATTCCAGGGTCCTGTACCATCCTACAGACTGTGTTGTATTCCAGGGTCCTGTACAATCCTACAGACTGTGTTGTAACCCAGGGTCCTGTACCATCCTGTACCATCCTACAGACTGTGTTGTATTCCAGGGTCCTGTACCATCCTACAGACTGTGTTGTAACCCAGGGTCCTGTACCATCCTGTACAATCCTACAGACTGTGTTGTATTCCAGGGTCCTGTACCATCATACAGACTGTGTTGTAACCCAGGGTCCTGTACCATCCTGTACCATCCTACAGACTGTGTTGTATTCCAGGGTCCTGTACCATCCTACAGACTGTGTTGTAACCCAGGGTCCTGTACCATCCTACAGACTGTGTTGTAACCCAGGGTCCTGTACCATCCTGTACAATCCTACAGACTGTGTTGTACCACAGGGTCCTGTACCATCCTGTACCATCCTACAGACTGTGTTGTATTCCAGGGTCCTGTACCATCCTACAGACTGTGTTGTAACCCAGGGTCCTGTACCATCCTGTACAATCCTACAGACTGTGTTGTATTCCAGGGTCCTGTACCATCCTGTACCATCCTACAGACTGTGTTGTAACCCAGGGTCCTGTACCATCCTGTACCATCCTACAGACTGTGTTGTAACCCAGGGTCCTGTACCATCCTGTACAATCCTACAGACTGTGTTGTAACCCAGGGTCCTGTACCATCCTGTACAATCCTACAGACTGTGTTGTATTCCAGGGTCCTGTACCATCCTACAGACTGTGTTGTAACCCAGGGTCCTGTACCATCCTGTACAATCCTACAGACTGTGTTGTAACCCAGGGTCCTGTACCATCCTACAGACTGTGTTGTAACCCAGGGTCCTGTACCATCCTACAGATTGTGTTGTATTCCAGGGTCCTGTACCATCCTACAGACTGTGTTGTATTCCAGGGTCCTGTACAATCCTACAGACTGTGTTGTAACCCAGGGTCCTGTACCATCCTGTACCATCCTACAGACTGTGTTGTATTCCAGGGTCCTGTACCATCCTGTACCATCCTACAGACTGTGTTGTATTCCAGGGTCCTGTACCATCCTGTACAATCCTACAGACTGTGTTGTATTCCAGGGTCCTGTACCATCCTACAGACTGTGTTGTAACCCAGGGTCCTGTACCATCCTGTACAATCCTACAGACTGTGTTGTATTCCAGGGTCCTGTACCATCCTACAGACTGTGTTGTAACCCAGGGTCCTGTACCATCCTACAGACTGTGTTGTAACCCAGGGTCCTGTACCATCCTGTACAATCCTACAGACTGTGTTGTAACCCAGGGTCCTGTACCATCCTACAGACTGTGTTGTAACCCAGGGTCCTGTACCATCCTGTACCATCCTACAGACTGTGTTGTATTCCAGGGTCCTGTACCATCCTACAGACTGTGTTGTATTCCAGGGTCCTGTACAATCCTACAGACTGTGTTGTAACCCAGGGTCCTGTACCATCCTGTACCATCCTACAGACTGTGTTGTATTCCAGGGTCCTGTACCATCCTACAGACTGTGTTGTAACCCAGGGTCCTGTACCATCCTGTACAATCCTACAGACTGTGTTGTATTCCAGGGTCCTGTACCATCCTACAGACTGTGTTGTAACCCAGGGTCCTGTACCATCCTGTACCATCCTACAGACTGTGTTGTATTCCAGGGTCCTGTACCATCCTACAGACTGTGTTGTAACCCAGGGTCCTGTACCATCCTACAGACTGTGTTGTAACCCAGGGTCCTGTACCATCCTGTACAATCCTACAGACTGTGTTGTACCACAGGGTCCTGTACCATCCTGTACCATCCTACAGACTGTGTTGTATTCCAGGGTCCTGTACCATCCTACAGACTGTGTTGTATTCCAGGGTCCTGTACCATCCTACAGACTGTGTTGTAACCCAGGGTCCTGTACCATCCTGTACAATCCTACAGACTGTGTTGTACCCCAGGGTCCTGTACCATCCTACAGACTGTGTTGTAACCCAGGGTCCTGTACCATCCTACAGACTGTGTTGTAACCCAGGGTCCTGTACCATCCTGTACCATCCTACAGACTGTGTTGTAACCCAGGGTCCTGTACAATCCTACAGACTGTGTTGTACCCCAGGGTCCTGTACCATCCTACAGACTGTGTTGTAACCCAGGGTCCTGTACCATCCTACAGACTGTGTTGTAACCCAGGGTCCTGTACCATCCTGTACCATCCTACAGACTGTGTTGTAACCCAGGGTCCTGTACCATCCTGTACCATCCTACAGACTGTGTTGTAACCCAGGGTCCTGTACCATCCTGTACCATCCTACAGACTGTGTTGTACCCCAGGGTCCTGTACCATCTTGTACCATCTGACAGACTGTGTTGTAACACAGGCCTCTAGAGTCAGGGTTAGAGTAAGTGCTCACCTGAATATAGCCTTAGTGCTGTCACAGCCACATTTGAAGCCCTCAGCTCTGAAATGAGAGATAAGGACAATTATCAGACACACTAACATCCAAGGTTAGCTCTATAGGGGAGGAGTTAGGTCAGAGATAGACCAGGGTTAGCTCTATAGGGGAGGAGTCAGGTCAGAGATAGACCAGGGTTAGCTCTATAGGGGAGGAGTCAGGTCAGCGATAGACCAGGGTTAGTTCTATAGGGGAGGAGTCAGTTCAGTTAGCTCTATAGGGGAGGAGTCAGGTCAGAGATAGACCAGGGTTAGCTCTATAGGGGAGGAGTCAGGTCAGAGATAGACCAGGGTTAGCTCTATAGGGGAGGAGTCAGGTCAGAGATAGACCAGGGTTAGCTCTATAGGGGAGGAGTCAGGTCAGAGATAGACCAGGGTTAGTTCTATAGGGGAGGAGTCAGGTCAGTTAGCTCTATAGGGGAGGAGTCAGGTCAGAGATAGACCAGGGTTAGCTCTATAGGGGAGGAGTCAGGTCAGAGATAGACCAGGGTTAGCTCTATAGGGGAGGAGAGTCAGGTCAGAGATAGACCAGGGTTAGTTCTATAGGGGAGGAGTCAGGTCAGAGATGGACCAGGGGGGATACCAGTGTATTGCCCGACTGCATACAATGTGTTCGGACGGTAAGATGGAAACGACTCAATATCGCCATCTGCCGGCCTTTGGCCTAGGATCAACACAGAACACTACAGTACTACAGGCTACCTGAAGCATATCCTGGAGCTGTTCATGCGAAGGTCGACCACCTGCAGACTCTCGTCTCTGGAGCAGCTGAGGAGCTGACGGTGGTCAGTAGAGATGTCCAGAGATGTTACCTTCCCCTGGAGAGGAACCTCCTGGGTACAGCTGGCAGCCCTGGGGAGGGGGGGCGGGGGAGGGGGGAAGGCAGTGAGTCACATCTCAACATGGTCTAGCAGAATGTGCCTTACTGTACTGTATGTAACATAGCAACGTGCCTAACTGTACTGTATGTAACATAGCAACGTGCCTAACTGTACTGTATGTAACATAGCAACGTGCCTAACTGAACTGTATGTAACATAGCAACGTGTCTTACTGTACTGTATGTAACATAGCAACGTGCCTAACTGTACTGTATGTAACATAGCAACGTGCCTAACTGTACTGTATGTAACATAGCAACGTGCCTAACTGTACTGTATGTAACATAGCAACGTGCCTAACTGTACTGTATGTAACATAGCAACGTGCCTAACTGTACTGTATGTAACATAGCAACGTGCCTAACTGTACTGTATGTAACATAGCAACGTGCCTAACTGAACTGTATGTAACATAGCAACGTGTCTTACTGTACTGTATGTAACATAGCAACGTGCCTAACTGAACTGTATGTAACATAGCAACGTGCCTAACTGAACTGTATGTAAAATAGCAACGTGCCTAACTGTACTGTATGTAACATAGCAACGTGTCTTAATGTACTGTATGTAACATAGCAACGTGCCTAACTGTACTGTATGTAACATAGCAACGTGCCTTACTGTACTGTATGTAACATAGCAACGTGCCTTACTGTACTGTATGTAACATAGCAACGTGCCTAACTGAACTGTATGTAACATAGCAACGTGCCTAACTGAACTGTATGTAACATAGCAACGTGCCTAACTGTACTGTATGTAACATAGCAACGTGCCTAACTGTACTGTATGTAACATAGCAACGTGCCTAACTGTACTGTATGTAACATAGCAACGTGCCTAACTGTACTGTATGTAACATAGCAACGTGCCTAACTGTACTGTATGTAACATAGCAACGTGCCTAACTGTACTGTATGTAACATAGCAACGTGCCTAACTGTACTGTATGTAACATAGCAACGTGTCTTACTGTACTGTATGTAACATAGCAACGTGCCTAACTGAACTGTATGTAACATAGCAACGTGTCTTACTGTACTGTATGTAACATAGCAACGTGCCTAACTGAACTGTATGTAACATAGCAACGTGCCTAACTGTACTGTATGTAACATAGCAACGTGCCTAACTGAACTGTATGTAACATAGCAACGTGCCTAACTGAACTGTATGTAACATAGCAACGTGCCTAACTGAACTGTATGTAAAATAGCAACGTGCCTAACTGTACTGTATGTAACATAGCAACGTGTCTTAATGTACTGTATGTAACATAGCAACGTGCCTAACTGAACTGTATGTAACATAGCAACGTGCCTAACTGAACTGTATGTAACATAGCAACGTGCCTAACTGTACTGTATGTAACATAGCAACGTGCCTAACTGTACTGTATGTAACATAGCAACGTGCCTAACTGTACTGTATGTAACATAGCAACGTGCCTTACTGTACTGTATGTAACATAGCAACGTGCCTAACTGTACTGTATGTAACATAGCAACGTGCCTTACTGTACTGTATGTAACATAGCAACGTGCCTAACTGAACTGTATGTAACATAGCAACGTGCCTAACTGAACTGTAGCAGGTAACTGTAATACAATAGTGAAAAGATTTATCAACATCATCGACCTGTAAACTACAGAGTTATGAAGTGTTTGAATTATTAAAGAGTAGCAGCTTCTACTGAGGGAGAAACAGAAAACCCCCTGAAGATCTGTTGTAGGGTTAGGGTGTAGGGTTAGGGTGTAGGGTTAGGGTGTAGGGTTAGGTTGTAGGGTTAGGGTGTAAGGTTAGCGTGTAGGGTGTAGGGTCAGGGTGTAAGGTTAGGGTTAGGGTGTAAGGTTAGGTTTAGGGTGTAAGGTTAGGGTGTAGGGTTAGGGTGTAAGGTTAGGGTATAAGGTTAGGGTGTAGGTTTAGGGTGAAAGGTTAGGGTATAAGGTTAGGGTGTAAGGTTAGGGTGTAAGGTTAGGGTGTAGGGTTAGGGTGTAGGGTTAGGGTGTAGGGTTAGGGTGTAAAGTTAGGGTGTAAGGTTAGGGTGTAGGGTTAGGGTGTAGGGTTAGGGTGTAGGGTTAGGGTGTAGGGTTAGGGTGTAGGGTTAGGGTGTAGGATTAGGGTGTAAGGTTAGGGTGCAAGGTTAGGGTGCAAGGTTAGGGTGTAGGGTTAGGGTGTAAGGTTAGGTTGTAGGGTTAGGGTGTAAGGTTAGCGTGCAGGGTGTAAGGTTAGGGTGTAGGGTTAGGGAGTAGGGTTAGGGTGTAAGGTTAGGGTGTTGGGTGTAGGGTTAGGGTGTAAGGTTAGGGTGTAAGGTTTGGGTGTTAAGTTAGGGTGTAGGGTTAGGGTGTAAGGTTAGGGTGTAAGGTTAGGGTGTAGGGTCAGGGTGTAAGGTTAGGGTTAGGGTGTAAGGTTAGGTTTAGGGTGTAAGGTTAGGGTGTAAGGTTAGGGTGTAGGGTTAGGGTGTAAGGTCAGGGTGTTAGGTTAGGGTGTAGGGTTAGGGTGTAAGGTCAGGGTGTAGGGTTAGGGAGTAAGGTTAGGGTGTAGGGTTAGGGTGTAAGGTTAGGGTGTAGGGTTAGGGTGTAAGGTTAGGGTGTAGGGTGTGGGGTTAGGGTGTGGGGTTAGGGTGTGGGGTTAGGGTGTAGTGTTAGGGTGTAGGGTTAGGGTGTAAGGTGTATTGTTAGGGTGTAGGGTTAGGGTGTAGTGTTAGGGTGAAAGGTTAGGGTGTTGGGTTAGGGTGTAGTGTTAGGGTGTAGTGTTAGGGTGTAGTGTTAGGGTGTAGGGTTAGGGTGTAGTGTTAGAGTGTAGGGTTAGGGTGTAGGGTTAGGGTGTAGGGTTAGGGTGTAGTGTTAGGGTGAAAGGTTAGGGTGTTGGGTTAGGGTGTAGTGTTAGGGTGTAGGGTTAGGGTGTAGGGTGTAGTGTTAGGGTGTAGTGTTAGGGTGTAGGGCTAGGGTGTAAGGTGTAGGGTTAGGGTGTAGTGTTAGAGTGTAGGGTTAGGGTGTAGTGTTAGTGTGTAGGGTTAGGGTGTAAGGTGTAATGTTAGGGTGTAGTGTTAGGGTGTAGTGTTAGGGTGTAGTGTTAGGGTGTAGGGTTAGGGTGTAGGGTGTAAGGTGTAGGGTTAGGGTGTAGTGTTAGAGTGTAGGGTTAGGGTGTAGTGTTAGGGTGTAGTGTTAGGGTGTAGGGTGTAGTGTTAGGGTGTAGGGTTAGGGTGTAAGGTGTAGGGTTACGCAGGTCTGTTGGGCTGTAGCGATTCACTATCAACGTGCTGAAACTAATAAATATAGAAATGAACACCAAACATGTAGCGCAGCAAATTTCACAACAGAGACAACCCCAAAACAGAAGGGGCTGGGGGGGTGGTGGTGGAGAGAGACTATTATGTAGGTGGACTGTTGCTAAGCGACAGTGGAACATGAAAGTCTGCAGTTGACGACTAGCAGGGGAGTGAAGGAGAGATGTCAGAGAGAAAGAGAGGCCCTGCTGCTGCTTGGAGCTAACAACAACCATCATCATCATCTCCAACACACAGAACACAGCAAGGAATAGAGAACATGTACATAGTCATCTAGAGACAATACATTGTCCATGGTAATGTAGAGAAGACAATATAATGTCCATGGTAATGTAGAGAAGACAATATAATGTCCACGGTAATGTAGAGAGAATAGACAATGTCCATGGTAATGTAGAGAGAATAGACAATATAATGTCCACGGTAATGTAGAGAGAATAGACAATATAATGTCCATGGTAATGTAGAGAAGACAATATAATGTCCATGGTAATGTAGAGAAGACAATATAATGTCCATGGTATTGTTGAGAGAATAGACAATGTCCATGGTAATGTAGAGAGAATAGACAATATAATGTCCATGGTAATGTAGAGAAGACAATATAATGTCCATGGTAATGTAGAGAAGACAATATAATGTCCACGGTAATGTAGAGAAGACAATATAATGTCCATGGTAATGTAGAGAAGACAATATAATGTCCACGGTAATGTAGAGAAGACAATATAATGTCCATGGTAATGTAGAGAAGACAATATAATGTCCATGGTAATGTAGAGAGAATAGACAATGTCCATGGTAATGTAGAGAGAATAGACAATATAATGTCCACGGTAATGTAGAGAGAATAGACAATATAATGTCCATGGTAATGTAGAGAAGACAATATAATGTCCATGGTAATGTAGAGAGAATAGACAATGTCCATGGTAATGTAGAGAAGACAATATAATGTCCATGGTAATGTAGAGAAGACAATATAATGTCCACGGTAATGTAGAGAAGACAATATAATGTCCACGGTAATGTAGAGAATAGACAATATAATGTCCATGGTAATGTAGAGAGAATAGACAATGTCCATGGTAATGTAGAGAAGACAATATAATGTCCATGGTAATGTAGAGAAGACAATATAATGTCCATGGTATTGTTGAGAGAATAGACAATGTCCATGGTAATGTAGAGAGAATAGACAATATAATGTCCATGGTAATGTAGAGAGAATAGACAATATAATGTCCATGGTAATGTAGAGAAGACAATATAATGTCCATGGTAATGTAGAGAAGACAATATAATGTCCATGGTAATGTAGAGAAGACAATATAATGTCCATGGTATTGTTGAGAGAATAGACAATGTCCATGGTAATGTAGAGAGAATAGACAATATAATGTCCATGGTAATGTAGAGAAGACAATATAATGTCCATGGTAATGTAGAGAAGACAATATAATGTCCATGGTAATGTAGAGAAGACAATATAATGTCCATGGTAATGTAGAGAAGACAATATAATGTCCATGGTAATGTAGAGAATAGACAATATAATGTCCATGGTAATGTAGAGAAGACAATATAATGTCCATGGTAATGTAGAGAGAATAGACAATATAATGTCCATGGTAATGTAGAGAAGACAATATAATGTCCACGGTAATGCAGAGAATAGACAATATAATGTCCACGGTAATGTAGCGAGAAGCAATGAGATATAATGTACTAAATGGCAGATCAGAGAGAGGAGAGCTGAACAGGATTATATTTCCAGTATGTTCTGTGGTGATCTCCGTCATCTGCCAGCTATACAAGTGGATCTATGATCGGCTATGAAAAGCCAACTGACATTTACTCCTGAGGTGCTGACCTGTTGCACCCTTGACATCGACTGTGATTATTATTTGACCATGCGGGTAATTTATGAACATTTGAACATCTTGGCCATGTTCTGTTATAATCTCCACCCGACACAGCCAGAAGAGGACTGGCCACCCCTCATAGCCTGGTTCCTCTCTACCCGGCACAGCCAGAAGAGGACTGGCCACCCCTCATAGCCTGGTTCCTCTCTAGGTTTCTTCCTAGGTTTTTGGCCTTTCTAGGGAGTTTTTCCTAGCCACCGTGCTTCTACACCTGCATCGCTTGCTGTTTGGGGTTTTAGGCTGGGTTTCTGTACAGCACATTGGATATATCAGCTGATGTAAGAAGGGCTATATAAATAAATCTGATTTGATCTACTGTAATGTAAGTAAAAAGACAGACACTGAGCATTATGACCATGAAATTAGCCCAAATCATAACACTTAATGATAATGCTAATTCGTTTGGACATCGCCATTACAACTATTTCAGGATGGATTAATAAATATAACTGGCTCGGGTATCAATTAACCACATTACTGTGAAGGTGTTAACTGTGTGTCAGTTAGCCCAGCTGATACCAAACAGAAGAGGCTATATCCAGCATTAGCTAACCCTAAATTTACCATCAGCTAACCTTAACCCTAAAGCTACCATTAGCTAACCCTAAATCTACCGTCAGCTAACCTTATAGCTACCGTTAGCTAACCTTATAGCTACTGTTAGCTAACCCTAACCCTATAGGGGCGGCAGGGTAGCCTAGTGGTTAGAGTGTTGGACTAGTAACCGGAAGGTTGCGAGTTCAAACCCCCGAGCTGACAAGGTACAAATCTGTCGTTCTGCCCCTGAACAGGCAGTTAACCCACTGTTCCCAGGCCGTCATTGAAAATAAGAATTTGTTCTTAACTGACTTGCCTGGTTAAATAAAGGTAAAATAAAATAAATAAAAATATAGCTACTAACGCTAACCCCATTTCTACGATTATTAACTAACCCTAACCTTGTAGCTACTGTTAGTTAACCCTAACCCTTTAGCTACTGTTAGCTAACCCTAACCCTTTAGCTACTGTGAGCTAACCCTAACCCTATAGCTACTGTTAGCTAACCCTAACTCTATAGCTACTGTGAGCTAACCCTAACCCTTTAGCTACTGTTAGCTAACCCTAACTCTATAGCTACTGTGAGCTAACCTTAACTCTATAGCTACTGTGAGCTAACCCTAACCCTATAGCTACTGTGAGGTAACCCTAACCCTATAGCTACTGTGAGGTAACCCTAACCCTATAGCTACTGTTAGCTTATCCTAACTTTATAGCTACTGTGAGCTAACCCTAACTCTATAGCTACTGTGAGCTAACCCTAACTTTATAGCTACTGTGAGCTAACCCTAACTCTATAGCTACTGTGAGCTAACCCTAACTCTATAGCTTCTGTGAGCTAACCCTAACTCTATAGCTTCTGTGAGCTAACCCTAACCCTATAGCTATCATTAACTAACCCTGACCCTATACATTACATGACCAAAAGTATGTGGACACCTGCTCGTCCAACATCTCATTCCAGAATCATGGGCATTAATATGGAGTTGGTCCCCCCCCTATGCTGCTATAACAGCCTCCACTCTTCTGGGAAGGCTTTCCACTAGATGTTGGAACATTGCTGCTATAACAGCCTCCACTCTTCTGGGAAGGCTTTCCACTAGATGTTGGAACATTGCTGCTATAACAGCCTCCACTCTTCTGGGAAGGCTTTCCACTAGATGTTGGAACATTGCTGTGGGGACTTGCTTCCATTCAGCCACAAGAGCATTAGTGAGGTCAGGCACTGATGTTGGGCGATTAGGCCTGACTCGCAGTCGGCGTTCCAATTCATCCCAAAGGTGTTCAATGGGGTTGAGGTCAGGGCTCTTGTGCAGGCCAGCCAAGTTCTTGCACACCGATCTCGACAAACCATTTCTGTATGGACCTTGCTTTGTGCACGTGGGGCATTGTCATGCTGAAACAGGAAAGGGCCTTCCCCAAACTGTTGCCACAAAGTTGGAAGCACAGAATCATCTAGAATGTCATTGTATGCTGTAGCATTAAGATTTCCCTTCACTAGAATGAAGGGTCCCGAACCATGAAAACCAGCCCCAGACCATTATTCTTCCTCCCAAACTTTACAGTTGGGACTATGCATTCGGGCAGGTAGTCTTCTCCCGGCATCTTGGAGATCTGGGAGATCTCCCGGCATCTGCATGGCTGTGTGCACGGTTTTATACACCTGTCAGCAACGGGTGCGGCTGAAATAGCCGAATCCACTAATTTGAAAGGTTGTCCGCATACTTTTGTACATATAGTGCATCTACCATTAGCCAGTGTTGTAGTCTGAGTCAAGTCCCAAGTCCGAGTCAAGTCCCAAGTCCGAGTCAAGTCCCAAGTCCCAAGTCCGAGTCATGTCACGAGTCCGAGTCAAGTCCCAAGTCCGAGTCAGGTCCCAAGGCCTGTGCAAAATCCTCGCTTTCTCCCCCGCAACTCACCAGCTGATGTAGGCTTTGTGCACCCAGGGCGCCTAATATTCAGTCCAAGTGTAAGTGCAAACACAAGTCAAGAGAAGGCAAGTCTGAGTCATCAATGGTCAAGAAGGCGAGTCCGAATGAGTCACCATTGGTCAGGAAGGCGAGTCTGAGTGAGTCACCATTGGTCAGGAAGGCGAGTCCGAGTGAGTCATCTTGACCATTGATGACTCACTCGGACTCACCTTCCTGACCAATGGTGACTCACTCGGACTCGCCTTCCTGACCATTGGGTTACAGCTATATGGGTAGGGTTACAGCCATATGAGTTACGGCTATATGGGTAGGGTTACAGCTATATGGGTAGGGTTACAGCTATATGGGTAGGGTTACAGCTATATGGGTAGGGTTACAGCTATATGGGTTACAGCTATATGGGTTACAGCTATATGGGTAGGGTTACAGCCATTTGGGTTACAGCTATATGGGTTACAGCTATATGGGTAGGGTTACAGCTATATGGGTTACAGCTATATGGGTAGGGTTACAGCTATATGGGTAGGTTTACAGCTATATGGGTAGGGTTACAGCTGTATGGGTAGGTTTACAGCTATATGGGTAGGGTTACAGCTGTATGGGTAGTTACAGCTATATGGGTAGGGTTACAGCTATATGGGTAGGTTTACAGCTATATGGGTAGGGTTACAGCTGTATGGGTAGGTTTACAGCTATATGGGTAGGGTTACAGCTGTATGGGTAGGTTTACAGCTATATGGGTAGGGTTACAGCTGTATGGGTAGGTTTACAGCTATATGGGTAGGGTTACAGCTGTATGGGTAGGTTTACAGCTGTATGGGTAGTTACAGCTATATGGGTAGGGTTACAGCTATATGGGTAGGATTAAAGCTGTATGGGTAGGGTTACAGCTATATGGGTAGGGTTACAGCTATATGGGTTACAGCTATATGGGTAGGGTTACAGCTATATGGGTTACAGCTATATGGGTAGGGTTACAGCTATATGGGTTACAGCTATATGGGTTACAACTATATGGGTTACAGCTATATGGGTAGGTTTACAGCTATATGGGTTACAGCTATATGGGTAGGGTTACAGCTATATGGGTTACAGCTATATGGGTAGGTTTACAGCTATATGGGTAGGTTTACAGCTATATGGGTTACAGCTATATGGGTTACAGCTATATGGGTAGGGTTACAGCTATATGGGTTACAGCTATATGGGTAGGTTTACAGCTATATGGGTTACAGCTATTTGGGTAGGTTTACAGCTATATGGGTAGGGTTACAGCTATATGGGTAGGGTTACAGCTATATGGGTTACAGCTATATGGGTAGGGTTACAGCTATATGGGTAGGGTTACAGCTATATGGGTAGGTTTACAGCTATATGGGTAGGTTTACAGCTATATGGGTAGGGTTACAGCTATATGGGTAGGGTTACAGCTATATGGGTTACAGCTATATGGGTAGGGTTACAGCTATATGGGTTACAGCTATATGGGTAGGGTTACAGCTATATGGGTTACAGCTATATGGGTAGGGTTACAGCTATATGGGATTGCTCCTACCTGCTGTCCCAGAAGCGTATCTTCCTGTCATAGTGTCCACTGACGATGACGTGCTCAGAACACACCACATCACTGCAGTAAGATAGAACCTCAATGGTCTGGATACCTGGGGAGGAGAGATAGAGAGATAGAACCTCAATGGTCTGGATACCTGGGGAGGAGAGATAGAGAGATAGAACCTCAATGGTCTGGATACCTGGGGAGGAGAGATAGAGAGATAGAACCTCAATGGTCTGGATACCTGGGGAGGAGAGATAGAGCCATACTGGTCTGGATACCTGGGGGGAGAGATAGTGAGATAGAACCTCAATGGTCTGGATACCTGGGGAGGAGAGATAGAGAGATAGAACCTCAATGGTCTGGATACCTGGGGAGGAGAGATAGAGAGATAGAACCTCAATGGTCTGGATACCTGGGGAAGAGAGATAGAGAGATAGAACCTCAATGGTCTGGATACCTGGGGAGGAGAGATAGAACCATACTGGTCTGGATACCTGGGGGGAGGGATAGTGAGATAGAACCTTAATGGTCTGGATACCTGGGGGGAGAGATAGAACCTTAATGGTCTGGATACCTGGGGGGATAGATAGTGAGATAGAACCTCAATGGTCTGGATACCTGATGAGATAGATAGAACCTCAATGGTCTGGATACCTGGGGAGGAGAGATAGAACTTCAATGGTCTGGATACCTGATGAGATAGATATAACCTCAATGGTCTGGATACCTGGGGAGGAGAGATAGAACCTCAATGGTCTGGATACCTGGGGAGGAGAGATAGAGAGATAGAACCTCAATGGTTTGGATACCTGATGAGATAGATAGATAGAACCTCAACGGCCTGGATACCTGGGGGGAGAGAGATATAGAGCCTGGGGGGGGGACTTTGTCCCTTTCTCTGAAGGATTACGGCCAGGGTCACTGTAGGGTCAAGGGTCAGGGTTAGAGTAAGGTCAGTCAATGACTTACAAGCAGCGCGGTGGAGATCCCAGATCTTGACGGTCCTGTCTGCGCTTCCTGTCACCACCTGGCGCAGGCTGCATTTAAACTTGGCTGCTGTCACTTTACGTGAGTGGCCTGTCAGAGTGAGCTGTGGAGTTGCCACACACACAAACACACACACAAAGTTTTCCACAGCTGGGTCATCATTCTAAATAAGAGTTTGTATCTTTCTACACTCTCTCTCTCTCTCCAGTCGTTCTATCCTCAATCACTCTCTCCAGTCTTTCTATCCTCATCACTCTCTCTCTCCAGTCTTTCTATCCTCATCACTCTCTCTCTCTCCAGTCTTTCTATCCTCATCACTCTCTCTCTCCAGTCTTTCTATCCTCATCACTCTCTCTCCAGTCTTTCTATCCTCATCACTCTCTCTCTCCAGTCGTTCTATCCTCATCACTCTCTCTCTCCAGTCGTTCTATCCTCATCACTCTCTCTCCAGTTTTTCTATCCTCATCACTCTCTCTCTCCAATCTCTCCAGTCTTTCTATCCTCATCACTCTCTCTCCAGT
The DNA here is from genome assembly GCF_013265735.2 of Oncorhynchus mykiss. Classification (NCBI taxonomy): domain Eukaryota; kingdom Metazoa; phylum Chordata; class Actinopteri; order Salmoniformes; family Salmonidae; genus Oncorhynchus; species Oncorhynchus mykiss. Next base: position 37,565,460 of record NC_048588.1, read on the forward strand.
CTTTCTACACTCATCACTCTCTCTCTCCAGTCGTTCTATCCTCATCACTCTCTCCAGTCTTTCTATCCTCATCACTCTCTCTCTCCAGTCTTTCTATCCTCATCACTCTCTCTCTCCAATCTTTCTATCCTCATCACTCTCTCTCTCTCCAGTCTTTCTATCCTCATCACTCTCTCTCTCCAGTCGTTCTATCCTCATCACTCTCTCTCTCCAGTCGTTCTATCCTCATCACTCTCTCTCTCCAGTCTTTCTATCCTCATCACTCTCTCTCTCCAGTCTTTCTAGCCTCATCACTCTCTCTCTCCAATCTTTCTATCCTCATCACTCTCTCTCTCTCTCTCTCTCTCTCTCTCTCTCTCTCTCTCTCGAGTCTTTCTATCCTCATCACTCTCCAATCTCTCCATTGGTCCAGATTTCACCACACTGTTCTGTGTCTACATTACACAGACACTGAACTGATTCTATCCAGCTCCACAATACATATGTGTGTGTAATTGTGTGTGTGTGTAATTGTGTGTGTGTGTGTGTGTGTGTAAGCGTGCTGATGACAGTATCAGCCTGGTTGCTTGGTTACCTTGGGAGCAGAGTCATCCAGCCGCCAGAACAGAGCTGATTTATCATATGACGCTGCTATAACCCTGGTGCCCTAATGATGGGTTACACACACACACACACACACACACACACACACACACACACACACACACACACACACACACACACACACACACACACACACACACACACACACACACACACACACACACACACACACACACACACACACACACACACACACACACACACACACACACACACACACACACACGGGATCATTTCAACACATTATATAACAGTAAGCATCCTCAGGACACGGAGAGCAGCTCCAGGTCCAATCAGCAGTACAGAACAGTGGTGCTTCATCATCAGGAGTTAAACCATCGGTGGTGTATCATCTCTAGTCATATTACAGTGTAGTGTATGGCGTATATCATCTCTAGTCATATTACAGTGTAGTGTATGGCGTATATCATCTCTAGTCATATTACAGTGTAGTGTATCATCTCTAGTCATATTACAGTTGTAGTGTATCATCTCTAGTCATATTACAGTGTAGTGTACGGTGTATCATCTCTAGTCATATTACAGTTGTAGTGTATCATCTCTAGTCATATTACAGTGTAGTGTATCATCTCTAGTCATTATACAGTGTGGTGTATCATCTCTAGTCATATTACAGTGTGGTGTATCATCTCTAGTCATATTACAGTGTAGTGTATCATCTCTAGTCATATTACAGTGTAGTGTATCATCTCTAGTCATATTACAGTGTAGTGTATCATCTCTAGTCATATTACAGTGTATTGTATCATCTCTAGTCATATTACAGTGTATTGTATCATCTCTAGTCATATTACAGTGTATGTATCATCTCTAGTCATATTACAGTGTATTGTATAATCTCTAGTCATATTACAGTGTAGTGTATCATCTCTAGTCATATTACTGTGTATTGTATAATCTCTAGTCATATTACAGTGTATTGTATCATCTCTAGTCATATTACAGTGTAGTGTACAGTGTAGTGGTGGTGTAGTGACAGTGTAGTGGTGGTGTAGTGTAGTGGTGATGTAGTGGTGGTGTAGTGTAGTGGTGGTGTAGTGTAGTTGTGATTTAGTGTAGTAGTGGTGTAGTGGTGAATTAGTGTAGTGGTGTAGTGGTGAATTAGTGTAGTGGTGATTTAGTGTAGTGGTGATTTAGTGTAGTAGTGTAGCGGTGATTTAGTGTAGCGGTGATTTAGTGTAGTGGTGATTTAGTGTAGTAGTGTAGCGGTGATTTAGTGTAGTGGTGATTTAGTGTAGCGGTGATTTAGTGTAGTAGTGTAGTGGTGATTTAGTGTAGTGGCGAATTAGTGTAGTAGTGTAGTGGTGATTTAGTGTAGTAGTGTAGTGGTGATTTAGTGTAGTGGCGAATTAGTGTAGTAGTGTAGTGGCGAATTAGTGTAGTAGTGTAGTGGTGATTTAGTGTAGTGGCGAATTAGTGTAATAGTGTAGCGGAGATTTAGTGTAGTGGTGATTTAGTGTAGTGGTGAATTAGTGTAGTGGTGAATTAGTGTAATGGTGTAGTGGTGATTTAGTGTAGTGGTGAATTAGTGTAGTGGTGTAGTGGTGATTTAGTGTAGTGGTGAATTAGTGTAGTGGTGTAGTGGTGATTTAGTGTAGTGGTGATTTAGTGTAGTAGTGTAGTGGTGATTTAGTGTAGTGGTGAATTAGTGTAGTGGTGAATTAGTGTAATGGTGTAGTGGTGATTTAGTGTAGTGGTGAATTAGTGTAGTGGTGTAGTGGTGATTTAGTGTAGTGGTGAATTAGTGTAGTGGTGTAGTGGTGATTTAGTGTAGTAGTGTAGTGGTGATTTAGTGTAGTGATGTAGTGGGGATGTAGTGTAGTGGTGTAGTGGGGATGTAGTGTAGTGGTGTAATGCTGTGATGTCTTACTGTTTGGTCAAACTCTATGCTGGTTATTCCTTCGTTGCTGCCATCTAGTGTACCTCTGTTGTGGAGCATGCCTGGAAACATGGAAACAATGGAGCATGTTATATAATGTCTACAAGTGGAGGTGGGTGGTGATGGAAGTGGGTGGTGGTGGTGGGTGGTGATGGAAGTGGGTGGTGGTGGTGGGTGGTGATGGAAGTGGGTGGTGGTGGTGGGTGGTGGTGGAAGTGGGTGGTGGTGGTGGGTGGTGATGGAAGTGGGTGGTGGTGGTGGGTGGTGGTGGAAGTGGGTGGTGGTGGTGGGTGGTGATGGAAGTGGGTGGTGGTGATGGAAGTGGGTGGTGGTGGTGGGTGGTGATGGAAGTGGGTGGTGGTGGTGGGTGGTGATGGAAGTGGGTGGTGGTGGTGGGTGGTGATGGAAGTGGGTGGTGGTGGTGGGTGGTGATGGAAGTGGGTGGTGGTGGTGGGTGGTGATGGAAGTGGGTGGTGGTGGTGGGTGGTGGGTGGTGATGGAAGTGGGTGGTGGTGGTGGGTGGTGATGGAAGTGGGTGGTGGGTGGTGGGTGGTGATGGAAGTGGGTGGTGGTGGTGGGTGGTGGTGGGTGGTGATGGAAGTGGGTGGTGGTGGTGGGTGGTGATGGAAGTGGGTGGTGGTGGTGGGTGGTGATGGAAGTGGGTGGGTGGTGGTGGTGGGTGGTGGGTGGTGATGGTGGTTGGTGATGGCTGTTGGTGGGTGGTGATGGCTGTTGGTGGGTGGTGATGGCTGTTGGTGGGTGGTGATGGCTGTTGGTGGGTGGTGTTTGCTGTTGGTGGGTGGTGTTTGCTGTTGGTGGGTGGTGATGGCTGTTGGTGGGTGGTGATGGCTGTTGGTGGGTGGTGATGGCTGTTGGTGGGTGGTGATGGCTGTTGGTGGGTGGTGTTTGCTGTTGGTGGGTGGTGATGGCTGTTGGTGGGTGGTGTTGGGTGGTGGTGGGTGGTGATGGCTGTTGGTGGGTGGTGTTGGGTGGTGGTGGGTGGTGATGGCTGTTGGTGGGTGGTGATGGCTATTGGTGGAAGTGGGTGTTGGTGGTAGCAGCAGAAGTAGTGCCTTGGATAATGTTGTGTATTGTGGTGGTTGCAGCAGTACTACTAGTAGTAGGAGTAGCAGCGGTAGTAGTAGTAGTGGTAGTAGCAGTAGTAGCAGTAGACGTAGTAGTAGTAGTAGTAACAGTAGTAGCAGTAGTAGGAGCAGTAGTAGTAGTAGTATTAGTAGTAGTAGTAGCAGTAGTAGCAGTTGCAGTAGCAGTAACAGTAGTAGCAGTAGTAGTAGTAGCAGTGGTAGTAGTAGAAGTAGTAGTAGTAGCAGTAGTAGTAGTGGTAGCAGTGGTAGTAGTATTAGTAGTAGCAGTAGTAGTAGTAGTACCAGCAGTAGTAGTAGTAGTAGTAACAGTAGTAGCAGTAGTAGTAGTAGTAGTAGTAATAGTAGTAGTAGTAGTAGTAGTAGTAGCAGCAGCAGTAGCAGTAGTAGTAGTAGCAGTAGTAGCAGTGGTAGTAGTAGTAGTAGTAGTAGCAGCAGTAGTAGTAGTAGCAGTGGTAGTAGTAGTAGTAGTAGCAGTAGTAGCAGTAGTAGTATCAGCAGTAGTAGTAGCAGCAGTAGCAGTAGTAGTAACAGTAGTAGCAGTAATAGCAGTGGTAGTAGTAGTAGTAGTAGTAGTAGTAGTAGCAGTAGCAGTAACAGTAGTAGCAGTAGTAGTGGTAGTAGTAGTAGTAGTAGTAGCAGTAGCAGTAACAGTAGTAGCAGTAGTAGTAGTAGCAGTAGTAGTAGTAGCAGTAGCAGTAGTAGTAGTAGTAGTAGCAGTAGTAGCAGTGGTAGTAGTAGTAGTATTAGTAGTAGTAGTAGTAGTAGCAGTAGTAGTAGCAGTAATAGTAGTAGCAGAGCAGCAGTAGTAGTAGCAGTAGTGGTAGTAGCAGAGCAGCAGTAGTAGTAGCAGTAGTGGTAGTGGTAGCGTTAGTAGTAGTAACAGTAGTAGTGAGATTTGCCCATATTCATTATGTACAGTAGTAGTAGTAGTAGTAGTAGTGAGATGTGCCCATATTCTACTACCCATATTCTACTACCCATATTCTACTACTAGCAGTAGTAGCAGTGGTAGTAGTAGTAGTAGTAGTAATAGTAGTAGTGGTGGTAGCAGCATCCGTAGCAGTAGTAGTAGTGGTAGTAGTAGCAGTAATATTGGTAGTAGTAGTAGCATCAGTAATAGCAGTAGTAGTAGTAGTAGTAGTAGTAGTAGTAGTAGTAGCAGTAGTAGCAGTAGTAGTAGTAGCAGTAGTAGTAGTAACAGTAGTAGTAGTGAGATGTGCCCATATTTATTATGTACAGTAGTAACAGTAGTAGTAGTGAGATGTGTCCATATTCATTATGTACAGTAGTAGTAGTGGTAGTAGCATTAGTAGCAGTAGTAGTAGTAGTAGTAGTAGTAGTAACAGTAGTAGTAGTAGTAGTAGTAACAGTAGTAGCAGTAGTAGTAGTAGTAGTAGTAGTAGTGAGATGTGTCCATATTCATTATGTACAGTAGTAGTAGTGGTAGTAGCATTAGTAGCAGTAGTAGTAGTAGTAACAGTAGTAGTAGCAGTAGTAGTAGCGAGATGTGCCCATATTTATTAGGTACAGTAGTGTAGGGTGGTTAATGATGCATCGGTCTTCACACACACACACACAGAAACACACACACACATTCCCATACCTGCTTTAACGTCCCACAGCTTAATGGATCTGTCTGTCCCTCCAGTAGCAAGCAGGTTACAACTGGAGCTGAACCTCACTGCATTAATGCCCAACTCATGGGCATCCTGGAGAGAGAGAACAACTCAATCATTAACACAAGAGTTACATACACAGAGTGTACAAAACATTAGGTACACCTTCCTAATATTGAGGTACACCCCCTTTTGCCCTCAGAACAGACTCAATTCGTCAGGGCATGGACTCTACAAGCGTTCCATAGGGATGCTGGCCCATGTTGACTCCTATAGAGCCCCACTGTGCAGTTGTCATAATACCCATAAAACCTAGTGGTCAAACAAGGAAATGTTTCAAATCATTTTTCCACTGTTAATTTTTCCCATTGGGGATTATTTTAACACTTAAAATAAGGGCTGTGTTTCACGTAGGCTTACTATGGCATGGCAATTTGATAACCATTTAAATCTCTCTCATACAAGGTGGCTTTATTCAATATATTCAGCTCTATTTACTCTCAGATTCTACAAATGGTAATTAGCATCAAAGTAGACATCATGAAAAACTACAAATCCCAGCATGCTCCTGCACGTCATCTCTAGCTGACACCTTTGCTAACGGGTATTTGGTCAATTTAAAACTTGCACGAGACAGAATTGTCCATTTAAAATAAATGTTTCCAAATTATTTATATTTGAGTCATTTAGCAGACACTCTTATCCAGAGCGATGTACAGTAGTGAATGCATGCATTTTCATACTGGTCCTCCCCGTGGGAATCGAACCCACAACCCTGGCGTTGCAAGTGCCAATCTCTACTAACTGAACCACACGGGACATCAGTTACTTACGACACAGAACAAAAATATAAACACCAACACGCAACAATTTGAAAGATTTTACTGAGTTACAGTTCATATGAGGAAATCGGTCTATTGAAATAAATTGAAATTAAGTAAAATAAATTAGATTAATTCATTAGGCCCTAATCTATGGATTTCACGTGACTGGGATTACAGATATGCATCTGTTGGTTACAGATACCTTTAAAACAAAAAAGTAGGGGAGTGGATCAGAAAACCAGGCAGTATCTGGTGTGACCACCATTTGCCTCATGGAGCGGGACACATCTCCTTCTCATAGAGTTGATCAGGCTGTTGATTGTGTTCTGTGGAATGTTCTCCCCACTCCTCTTCAATGGCTGTGCAAAGTTGTTGGATATTGGCGGGAACTGGAACATACTGTCGTACACGTCGATCCAGAGCATCCCAAACATGCTCAATGGGTGACATGTCGGGTGAGTGTGCAGGCCATGGAAGAACTGGGAACATATTTGCGACATGATGCTGTGTATTATCATGCTGAAACATGAGGTGATGGCGGAGGATGAATAGGCACGACAATGAACGTCGAGATCTCGTCACGGTATCTCTGTGCATTTAAACTGCCATTGATAAAATGCAATTGTGTTCGTTGTCCGTAGATTATGCCTGCCCCATACCCTAACCCCACTACTACCATGAGGCATTTGCCCACTGAAGTCGGTTACGACGCCGAACTGCAGTCAGGTCAAGACCCTTGCGAGGACGCCGAACACGCAGATGAGCTTCCCTGAGACAGTTTCTGACAGTTTGTGCAAAAATCCTTTGGTTGTTCAAACCCACAGTTTCATCAACTGTCCAGTCTCAGAAGATCCAGCAGGTGAAGAAGTCGTAGTCGTGTATTCTCTCTCGGATTCACCTGGTCAGTCTGTGTCATGGAAAGAGGTGTTCCTAATGTTTTGTACACTCCGTGTATTCTCTCTCGGATTCACCTGGTCAGTCTGTGTCATGGAAAGAGGTGTTCCTAATGTTTTGTACACTCGGTGTATATTACCAGTAAATCATGAATCAAATCAAATGTATTTATAAAGCCCTTTTCACATAAGCAGATGTCACAAAGTGCTGTACAGAAACCCAGCCTAAAACCCCAAACAGCAAGCAATGCAGAAGTAGAAGAACGGTGGCTAGGAAAAACTCCCTAGAAAGGCAGAAACCTAGGCGGAAACCTAGAGAGGAACCAGGCTCTGAGGGTTGACCAGTCCTCTTACCAGCTCAGGGTTAGATCGTTGTGGAACACACCTTTCATGCCATGCGTTATTTTCCATTGGAATGAATAACCCCCCCCTGTTGATGATCCCTTACTTCTCAACAGGTTACATCAACGTGTCTCAGTTTTGAGTGTTCTGATGCTGTAGATATAAACGACTTTCTTCTTCAAATCAAAGTGAGTGACTCAAACATGAACAACAACAAAAAAATCTAATATACTTCCTGTATGTGGTCTGGGCCCATATACAGCATTGGATAAGGATTTAAATGCATTAGAAATATAAGGAATAGAAGAGGAGTTCCCCATTCAAGTCAATTATTAGTCCGTTCTATTCATAAAATGTTTATGTATTTAATCCTATCCAATAGGTGAACATCCAGATAACTTCAGGAAAAACTGGGCTCAGAGGACCAAAAAAAAAAAAAAAAAAATATATTACAGATGTGACTGTAATCTGTAAACAAAAAAACAACAGTCACTCTTCACAAATCAACCGTGGTAACTGTGATATTGTCTGGAGACCGTTAAAATAGGCCCCTATTTCCTGAGTGAGCCACACCAAACGATATACCTGGAGAGTGACATTTAAATCTACTGGAGAATGAGCAGACAGCCACAGCACAGAGTTAATGCAGATCACACTGACTATATGACATTTCTCCAAATAAGGAAGTGGTAGGGTGAGAGGAGGCAGGAAGCAGAGGGGCACCTTCCTTGGGCTAGCGGATCATGCTAGTTCCTCTGCGGTTGCGTGGGCTTGGCCATTCAAATGAAAATGTCCCTGAGTAGCGACAGAGAGTCCCAGTAACAGAGCTGCTGTGTGTGACAGAGAAGGAGTCTGTTCAGAACACACAGAGGAACTCTGTCCTCTCAGAGAGCACGGATCAGGAAAGGCTAACCACTCACCAGGGGCTTCCTGTATCCTTCCACCACCTCCATTTACATGGTAATAACAAAAGGCCTGAATAGTTCCTAATGTTGCCCTGCCCTGATACAATGGACTGATATGCGTCAGTCCTGATGTGGTTTTCCTGCTGTAGCAAACTGTCTCAAATTAATACCCTACATCTGTAGGGGTAAGAAATGAGGTAAATGACAGGCGGCCGTTGAATCACCAGTGAATCACCAGTGAATCACCGGTGTCTGGCAGGGACCCTGGCAGCGAGACAGATCCCTACAAGGTTAAGGTTAAAGGTCATGGTAACGATATATAAGTATTTGTTGTTGTTGTGTCTTTTACTTTCGTTTTTTTTGTACACCGGCAGAAGATACAATATTTTGGGTTATTGACAAGATAATTCACAGCAGTATAGATGGTACAATGATAAACTAGAACAGTGGGCACCATTTTTCAAGGTCACTTTCGCAGTGAAAAAGCATGCCGAGATCTACCGCTCAGATTATATATACATATTTTAACATTATGTAACATTAAACCATGAAAAATAGTTCTGTAGGATTGAGGTTTGGGCAGTATTGTCTATATGCCTGGCCTGATACATTATCACAGCATATTGTCTATATGCCTGGCCTGATACATTATCACAGCATATTGTCTATATGCCTGGCCTGATACATTATCACAGCATATTGTCTATATGCCTGGCCTGACACATTATCACAGCATATTGGCTATATGCCTGGTCTAATACATTATCACAGCATATTGGCTATATGCCTGGTCTAATACATTATCACAGCATATTGGCTATATGCCTGGCCTGATACATTATCACAGCATATTGTCTATATGTCTGGCCTGATACATTATCACAGCATATTGGCTATATGCCTGGCCTGATACATTATCACAGCATATTGGCTATATGCCTGGCCTGATACATTATCACAGCATATTGGCTATATGCCTGGCCTGATACATTATCACAGCATATTGTCTATATGTCTGGCCTGATACATTATCACAGCATATTGGCTATATGCCTGGCCTGATACATTATCACAGCATATTGGCTATATGCCTGGCCTGATACATTATCACAGCATATTGTCTATATGCCTGGTCTAATACATTATCACAGCATATTGGCTATATGCCTGGTCTAATACATTATCACAGCATATTGGCTATATGCCTGGCCTGATACATTATCACAGCATATTGGCTATATGCCTGGCCTGATACATTATCACAGCATATTGGCTATATGCCTGGCCTGACACATTATCACAGCATATTGGCTATATGCCTGGCCTGATACATTATCACAGCATATTGGCTATATGCCTGGCCTGCCAATATTGTTCTTCTCAGGCCAAACCTCGTTTTTCTCAGAGTTCCCAGTTGTTTTGAACGCGGCATATCAAGACCGGGAACTCTGGTCAAATCATGACGTCAGTGATCTTCAGGTCAGAAGGTCAGAGCTCTAGAAAGAGGCCTGAGTTTCCGAGTTGGAATTCAGAGTTGGATAAACGTTCAACTATTTATTTCCCCAGTCTGATCTCATTTTTCCCCCAGAGTTGAAGTCAGAGAGTTCCATGTTCCCTAGTTGTCTTGAACTCACTGAAGTCAGAGAGTTCCATGTTCCCTAGTTGTCTTGAACTCACTGAAGGCAGAGAGTTGCCTAGTTGTCTTGAACTCACTGAAGTCAGAGATTTCCAAGATCCTAGTTGTTTTAAACACGGTATTAGTGGCAGCAGAGAGAGAGACACAGAGACAGACAGAGAGAGACAGAGATACACAGAGAGAGACAGAGACACACAGAGAGAGAGAGAGAGAGAGAGAGATAGAGATACACAGAGAGAGAGACACACAGAGAGAGAGACAGAGAGACAGAGACACAGAGAGAGACAGAGATACACAGGGAGAGAGAGAGACAGAGAGAGAGATAGAGATACACAGAGAGAGACAGAGATACACAGAGAGAGAGAGAGAGAGATACAGAGACAGAGAGATAGATACAGAGAGAGACAGCGAGAGAGAGAGAGAGAGATACACAGAGAGAGACAGAGATACACCGAGAGAGAGAGAGAGAGAGAGAGAGAGAGAGAGAGAGAGAGAGAGAGAGAGAGAGAGAGAGATACACAGAGAGAGAGAGAGACACACAGAGAGAGAGAGAGACAGACAAACCTTCCACAACAAAGCCATCACCTACAGAGAGATGAACCTGGAGAAGAGTCCCCTAAGCAAGCTGGTCCTGGGGCTCTGTTCACAAACACAAACACACCCTACAGAGCCCCAGGACAGCAGCACGATTAGACCCAACCAAATCATGAGAAAACAAAAAGATAATTACTTGACACATTGGAAAGAATTAACAAAAAAACAGAGCAAACTAGAATGCTATTTGGCCCTACACAGAGAGTACACAGCGGCTGAATACCTGACCACTGTGACTGACCCAAAATTAAGACAGACAGAGAGAGAGACAGACAGAGAGAGAGACAGACAGAGAGCGACAGACAGAGAGAGAGAGAGCGACAGACAGAGAGAGAGAGAGCGACAGACAGAGAGAGAGAGAGACAGAGAGAGAGAGAGCATAGCCTTGCTATTGAGAAAGGCCGCCGTAGGCAGACATGGCTCTCAAGAGAAGACAGGCTATGTGCTCACTTCCCACAAAATGAGGTGGAAACTGAGCTGCACTTCCTAACCTCCTGCCAAATGTATGACCATATTAGAGACACATATTTCCCTCAGATTACACAGATCCACAAAGAATTCGAAAACAAATCCAATTTTGATAAACTCCCATATCTACTGGGTGAAATTCCACAGTGTGCCATCAAAGCAGCAAGATTTGTGACCTGATAACACAAGAAAAGGGCAACCAGTGAAGAACACACACCATTGTAAATACAACCCATATTTATGTTAATTTATTTTATCTTGTGTACTTTAACCATTTGTACATTGTTAAAACGCTGTATATATATAATATGACATTTGTAATGTCTTTATTGTTTTGAAACTTCTGTATGTGTGATGTTTACTGTTAATTTGTATTGTTTATTTCACTTCATATATTCACTTTATACACTATCTACCTCACTTGCTTTGGCAATGTTAACACGTTTCCCATGCCAATAAAGCCCTTGAATTGAATTGAATTGAGAGACAGAGAGACATAGACAGAGAGAGAGAGCGACAGAGACAGAGATACACAGAGAGGGAAAGACAGAGATACACAGAGAGAGACAGAGATACACAGAGAGAGAGATAGAGAGAGACACAGAGAGAGAGAGCGAGGGAGAGAGAGACAGAGAGGACATGCAGGGTTAAGGTTAATGTCTTACCAGGACATGCAGAGCCCTAACAGGGACCCTGGCAGCCAGACAGATCCCTACAGGAACATACAGCTCCTCCTCCAGACTCAGACACAGCGAGTTCCCCCGACGCTTCTTTCTACTAAGAAACACAACATATAACAGAACTCAGTTAACGCCAGGAGTTTTTCCTGACCGAGAGGCCCTACCAGGATACAATCTGCGCCCTATACTTGACTTGGGCAGGAGTTCACCGGAGCTGAGTACCGGAACCTGAAATGTTCTACTGCTTGAGCTCCTGTTCCTCTTATAGAATATTATCTCAAAAGTATTGTGGAGCTCCTGTTCCTCTTATAGAATATTATCTCTAAAGTATTGTGGAGCTCCTGTTCCTCTTGTAGAATATTATCTCTAAAGTATTGTGGAGCTCCTGTTCCTCTTATAGAATATTATCTCTAAAGTATTGTGGAGCTCCTGTTCCTCTTGTAGAATATTATCTCTAAAGTATTGTGGAGCTCCTGTTCCTCTTATAGAATATTATCTCTAAAGTATTGTGGAGCTCCTGTTCCTCTTGTAGAATATTATCTCTAAAGTATTGTGGAGCTCCTGTTCCTCTTGTAGAATATTATCTCTAAAGTATTGTGGAGCTCCTGTTCCTCTTACAGAATATTATCTCTAAAGTATTGTGGAGCTCCTGTTCCTCTTACAGAATATTATCTCTAAAGTATTGTGGAGCTCCTGTTCCTCTTGTAGAATATTATCTCTAAAGTATTGTGGAGCTCCTGTTCCTCTTGTAGAATATTATCTCTAAAGTATTGTGGAGCTCCTGTTCCTCTTGTAGAATATTATCTCTAAAGTATTGTGGAGCTCCTGTTCCTCTTGTAGAATATTATCTCTAAAGTATTGTGGAGCTGCTGCACCTAAATATAAAACAGTACCCAAAATGAGTACCGGAACAGATATCAGTCCAAGTCAAGACTTTCTTATAGGACATAGGCCCTAAATTTTTCCCAGTTACAATCTTTCTAAATGTACAGTAACTAGGGCCAGGGTTTTTCCTGATAAAATATCATGATCATGGTGAACCCCTGGCTCTAAACAAAGTTAAGTATATTTCAGCCTTCAGAGATGGACAAGGTCTGTCTGCCTGTCTGTCTGCCTGTCTGTCTGTCTGCCTGCATCTGTCTGTCTGCCTGTCTGTCTACCTGTCTGCCTGCGTCTATCTACCAGTGTCTGTCTGTGTCTGTCTGTCTGCCTGTCTGTCTACTTGTCTGTCTGCGTCTGTCTACCAGTGTCTGTCTGCCTGTCTGTCTACCAGTGTCTGTCTGTGTCTGTCTGTCTGCCTGTCTGTCTACCTGTCTGCCTGCGTCTATCTACCAGTGTCTGTCTGTGTCTGTCTGTCTGCCTGTCTGTCTACTTGTCTGTCTGCGTCTGTCTACCAGTGTCTGTCTGTGTCTGTCTGTCTGCCTGTCTGTCTACTTGTCTGTCTGCGTCTGTCTACCAGTGTCTGTCTGCCTGTCTGTCTACCAGTGTCTGTCTGTGTCTGTCTGTCTGCCTGTCTGTCTACCAGTGTCTGTCTGCCTGTCTGTCTACCAGTGTCTGTCTGAAATATAACGGTATGAGACACACCCCAGAACTGTGGGTTATAGACATAATGTATGATGAGACTAAGAAATGTGAAGATTATGTGTCTATATACATCTGCCATCTGGCTGTAAAATGTATACATGAGCAAACCGAGATGTAATGTTTGCTGGCGTAAATCAACAAGGCTGCTGGAAAAGGACAAGCACGTGAATAAAGTGGAGTTGTTGATGCCTGTATGACTGCCGGTCGGGTGACCATGACAGCAGAAATGGCTGATGTGTCACTATGCGTCACTAACCTAGTATGAAGAAGGGTTAGGGAAGAATTAATCATCAATGTTCATGAGTGGGAGAAATGGTTTCTTTGTGATTGAGCTCAGTGAGAGCTAATATTAGCAGACTAATGTCTGGACTAAGTGAAGCAAAGAGAGAAATATCTATATATTCTGAACGTTACATTACCTGTTACTCATTTCATTATGAGGAAAAACATAACACTCATATCATTCTGTCTATGTAACCACAGAACCACAGAACATTAATATTATTCTGTCTATGTAACCATAGAACATTCATATTATTCTGTCTATGTAACCATAGAACCACAGAACATTCATATTATTCTGTCTATGTAACCATAGAACCACAGAATATTCATATTATTCTGTCTATGTAACCATTGAACCACAGAACATTCATATTATTCTGCCTATGTAAACATAGAACATTCATATTATTCTGCCTATGTAACCATAGAACCACAGAACACTCATATTATTCTGTCTATGTAAACATAGAACATTCATATTATTCTGTCTATGTAACCATAGAACCACAGAACACTCATATTATTCTGTCTATGTAACCATAGAACCACAGAATATTCATATTATTCTGTCTATGTAACCATAGAACCACAGAACATTCATATTATTCTGTCTATGTAACCATAGAACATTCATATTATTCTGTCTATGTAACCACAGAACCACAGAACACTCATATTATTCTGCCTATGTAAACATAGAACATTCATATTATTCTGCCTATGTAACCATAGAACCACAGAACACTCATATTATTCTGTCTATGTAAACATAGAACATTCATATTATTCTGTCTATGTAACCATAGAACCACAGAACACTCATATTATTCTGTCTATGTAACCATAGAACCACAGAATATTCATATTATTCTGTCTATGTAACCATTGAACCACAGAACATTCATATTATTCTGCCTATGTAACCATAGAACATTCATATTATTCTGTCTATGTAACCACAGAACCACAGAACACTCATATTATTCTGTCTATGTAAACATAGAACATTCATATTATTCTGTCTATGTAACCATAGAACCACAGAACACTCATATTATTCTGTCTATGTAAACATAGAACATTCATATTATTCTGTCTATGTAACCACAGAACACTCATATTATTCTGTCTATGTAACCATAGAACATTCATATTATTCTGTCTATGTAACCACAGAACCACAGAACATTCATATTATTCTGTCTATGTAACCATAGAACCACAGAACATTCATATTATTCTATCTATGTAACCATAGAACCACAGAACATTCATATTATTCTGTCTATGTAACCATAGAACCACAGAACATTCATATTATTCTGTCTATGTAACCATAGAACCACAGAACACTCATATTATTCTGTCTATGTAAACATAGAACATTCATATTATTCTGTCTATGTAACCACAGAACCACAGAACACTCATATTATTCTGTCTATGTAAACATAGAACATTCATATTATTCTGTCTATGTAACCATAGAACCACAGAATATTCATATTATTCTGTCTATGTAACCATAGAACATTCATATTATTCTGTCTATGTAACCACAGAACCATAGAACATTAATATATTATGTCTATGTAACCATAGAACATTCATATTATTCTGTCTATGTAACCATAGAACCACAGAACACTCATATTATTCTATCTATGTAACCATAGAACATTCATATTATTCTGTCTATGTAACCATAGAACCACAGAACACTCATATTATTCTATCTATGTAACCACAGAACATTCATATTATTCTGCCTATGTAACCATAGAACCACAGAACATTCATATTATTCTGTCTATGTAACCATAGAACCACAGAACATTCATATTATTCTGTCTATGTAACCATAGAACATTCATATTATTCTGTCTATGTAACCACAGAACATTCATATTATTCTGCCTATGTAACCATTGAACCACAGAACATTCATATTATTCTGCCTATGTAACCATAGAACCACAGAACATTCATATTATTCTGTCTATGTAACCATAGAACCACAGAACATTCATATTATTCTGCCTATGTAACCACAGAACATTCATATTATTCTGCCTATGTCACCATAGAACATTCATATTATTCTGCCTATGTAACCATAGAACATTCATATTATTCTGCCTATGTAACCACAGAACATTCATATTATTCTGCCTATGTAACCATAGAACCACAGAACATTCATATTATTCTGTCTATGTAACCATAGAACATTCATATTATTCTGCCTATGTCACCATAGAACCACAGAACATTCATATTATTCTGCCTATGTAACCACAGAACATTCATATTATTCTGCCTATGTAACCATAGAACATTCATATTATTCTGTCTATGTAACCACAGAACCACAGAACATTCATATTATTCTGCCTATGTAACCACAGAACATTCATATTATTCTGCCTATGTAACCACAGAACATTCATATTATTCTGTCTATGTAACCACAGAACATTCATATTATTCTGCCTATGTCACCATAGAACATTCATATTATTCTGCCTATGTAACCATAGAACCACAGAACATTCATATTATTCTGCCTATGTCACCATAGAACATTCATATTATTCTGCCGATGTAATCATAGAACCACAGAACATTCATATTATTCTGCCTATGTCACCACAGAATATTCATATTATTCTGTCTATGTAACCATAGAACCACAGAACATTCATATTATTCTGCCTATGTAACCATAGAACCACAGAACATTCATATTATTCTGCCTATGTAACCACAGAACATTCATATTATTCTGCCTATGTAACCATAGAACCACAGAACATTCATATTATTCTGCCTATGTAACCATAGAACCACAGAACATTCATATTATTCTGCCTATGTAACCATAGAACATTCATATTATTCTGCCTATGTCACCATAGAACCACAGAACATTCATATTATTCTGTCTATGTAACCATAGAACCACAGAACATTCATATTATTCTGCCTATGTAACCATAGAACATTCATATTATTCTGCCTATGTCACCATAGAACCACAGAACATTCATATTATTCTGCCTATGTAACCATAGAACCACAGAACATTCATATTATTCTGTCTATGTAACCATAGAACCACAGAACATTCATATTATTCTGCCTATGTAACTCACTCAAAAAGCTCTTTGATGGAATCTAGAATCCTGGGAGGGGATGTTACTGAGGCTGACCTAGGGGGAAAAAAGTGAAGTGAAGTTTTTAGAATGTTTAAAACACACTTGAAGGAATGGTTTAATCAATTTAGATGTAGTAGGCATTGTGATGTAGTAGGCATTGTGATGTAGTAGGCATTGTGATGTAGTATGCATTGTGATGTAGTAAGCATTGTGATGTAGTAAGCATTGTGATGTAGTAAGCATTGTGATGTAGTAGACATTGTGATGTAGTAGGCATTGTGATGTAGCAAGCATTGTGATGTAGCAAGCATTGTGATGTAGTAAGCATTGTGATGTAGTAGGCATTGTGATGTAGTAGGCATTGTGATGTAGTATGCATTGTGATGTAGTAGGCATTGTGATGTAGTAAGCATTGTGATGTAGTAGACATTGTGATGTAGTAGGCATTGTGATGTAGCAAGCATTGTGATGTAGTAAGCATTGTGATGTAGTAAGCATTGTGATGTAGTATGCATTGTGATGTAGTAGGCATTGTGATGTAGTAGGCATTGTGATGTAGTAAGCATTGTGATGTAGTAGGCATTGTGATGTAGTAGGCATTGTGATGTAGTAGGCATTGTGATGTAGTAGGCATTGTGATGTAGTCAGCATTGTGATGTAGTAGGCATTGTGATGTAGTAGGCATTGTGATGTAGTAAGCATTGTGATGTAGTAAGCATTGTGATGTAGTATGCATTGTGATGTAGTAGGCATTGTGATGTAGTAGGCATTGTGATGTAGTAAGCATTGTGATGTAGTAGGCATTGTGATGTAGTAGGCATTGTGATGTAGTAAGCATTGTGATGTAGTAAGCATTGTGATGTAGTAGGCATTGTGATGTAGTAAGCATTGTGATGCAGTAGGCATTGTGATGTAGTAGGCATTGTGATGTAGTAAGCATTGTGATGTAGTAAGCATTGTGATGTAGTAAGCATTGTGATGTAGTAGGCATTGTGATGTAGTAGGCATTGTGATGTAGTAGGCATTGTGATGTTACAGATGTAGGATCTTAATTTGAGCCAGTTTGCTACAGCAGGAAAATAATACTGCAGCAATAGGAAATGTGAATATTATTTGGATTATAATTCATCAACATTTCTGTAGGGGCTGATCCATTTTTTGTTTGGACAAATCAAGTTTGAAATGACAAACTTTTAAAACTCAAATACACTGAAAGCTTGCATTTCCTGTGCAGGAAAATTCTCAGCAACAAAAGAGTGATCAAATGAAGATCCGAGCAACTGAAGATCCCTTTGGAACTAATCATGCAGTGTAAGCATTTTTTAAATGTATTTAATAATTTTTACATTTAAAAAATACAATAAAAATTTCACTATTAGAACATCACACAACAAGAATCTTGTTTTTTCTTCCATGGGAAGGAAGGCCTTGAAATGCCATCTGAACTTTGAGTGATTTCTGTCATTTCTTCCTCTACCAGAACATTCTAGTGGTCCGTCTCTCAGCCTTCCTCTACCAGAACATTCTAGTGGTCCATCTCTCAGAACATTCTAGTGGTCCATCTCTCAGCCTTCCTCTACCAGAACATTCTAGTGGTCCATCTCTCAGCCTTCCTCTACCAGAACATTCTAGTGGTCCGTCTCTCAGCCTTCCTCTACCAGAACATTCTAGTGGTCCGTCTCTCAGCCTTCCTCTACCAGAACATTCTAGTGGTCCGTCTCTCAGCCTTCCTCTACCAGAACATTCTAGTGGTCCGTCTCTCAGCCTTCCTCTACCAGAACATTCTAGAGGTCCGTCTCTCAGCCTTCCTCTACCAGAAAATTCTAGAGGTCCGTCTCTCAGCCTTCCTCTACCAGAACATTCTAGAGGTCCGTCTCTCAGCCTTCCTCTACCAGAACATTCTAGTGGTCCGTCTCTCAGCCTTCCTCTACCAGAACATTCTAGTGGTCCGTCTCTCAGCCTTCCTCTACCAGAACATTCTAGTGGTCCGTCCCTCAGCCTTCCTCTACCAGAACATTCTAGTGGTCCGTCTCTCAGCCTTCCTCTACCAGAACAGTCTAGTTGTCCGTCTCTCAGCCTTCCTCAACCAGAACATTCTAGTGGTCCGTCTCTCAGCCTTCCTCTACCAGAACATTCTAGTGGTCCGTCTCTCAGCCTTCCTCTACCTGAACAGTCTAGTTGTCCGTCTCTCAGCCTTCCTCTACCAGAACATTCTAGTGGTCCGTCTCTCAGCCTTCCTCTACCAGAACATTCTAGAGGTCCGTCTCTCAGCCTTCCTCTACCAGAACATTCTAGTGGTCCGTCTCTCAGCCTTCCTCTACCAGAACATTCTAGTGGTCCGTCTCTCAGCCTTCCTCTACCAGAACATTCTAGAGGTCCGTCTCTCAGCCTTCCTCTACCAGAACATTCTAGTGGTCCGTCTCTCAGCCTTCCTCTACCAGAAAATTCTAGAGGTCCGTCTCTCAGCCTTCCTCTACCAGAACATTCTAGAGGTCCGTCTCTCAGCCTTCCTCTACCAGAACATTCTAGAGGTCCGTCTCTCAGCCTTCCTCTACCAGAACATTCTAGTGGTCCATCTCTCAGCCTTCCTCTACCAGAACATTCTAGTGGTCCGTCTCTCAGCCTTCCTCTACCAGAACATTCTAGTGGTCCGTCCCTCAGCCTTCCTCTACCAGAACATTCTAGTGGTCCGTCTCAGCCTTCCTCTACCTGAACAGTCTAGTTGTCCTTCTCTCAGCCTTCCTCTACCAGAACATTCTAGTGGTCCGTCTCTCAGCCTTCCTATACCAGAACATTCTAGTGGTCCGTCTCTCAGCCTTCCTCTACCAGAACATTCTAGAGGTCCGTCTCTCAGCCTTCCTCTACCAGAACATTCTAGTGGTCCGTCTCTCAGCCTTCCTCTACCAGAACATTCTAATGGTCCGTCTCTCAGCCTTCCTCTACCAGAACATTCTAGTGGTCCGTCTCTCAGCCTTCCTCTACCAGAACATTCTAGTGGTCCGTCTCTCAGCCTTCCTCTACCAGAACATTCTAGTGGTCCGTCTCTCAGCCTTCCTCTACCAGAACATTCTAGTGGTCCGTCTCTCAGCCTTCCTCTACCAGAACATTCTAGTGGTCCGTCTCTCAGCCTTCCTCTACCTGAACAGTCTAGTTGTCCGTCTCTCGGCCAGATCACTCTTAGGGGAGGCTTCTCTGGAGGCCGGGGCACTGACCGACCCGCTGGAAGGGAAACAGCACATCACTTCATTATCCTTTAGCTTTGTGTGGCACTCTGGACATGAGCTACTACAATACAAAAAGGGAAAACTTGAACCTATTCTCAATCTAGTGAGAGCTATTTATACATCGATGGGACTATAAAATCTAGTTACTTACACATCAATGGGACTATATAATCTAGTTACTTACACATCAATGGGACTATATAATCTAGTTACTTACACATCAATGGGACTATATAATCTAGTTACTTACACATCAATGGGACTATATAATCTAGTTACTTACACATCAATGGGACTATATAATCTAGTTACTTACACATCAATGGGACTATATAATCTAGTTACTTACACATCGACGTAGGCTATATCATCTAGTTACTTACACATCGACGTAGGCTATATAATCTAGTTACTTACACATCGACGTAGGCTATATAATCTAGTTACTTACACATCGACGTAGGCTATATCATCTAGTTACTTACACATCAATGGTCACCTTCACCTTCCCGGCGGTCTCCAGTTCCTTCTGAAGACTTGCCTCTCTGGCTCTGTGGAGTTGACAGTTGAAATGAATGACAACATCATTACAGATACAACTCACTCTGACTACATTCATTAATGCTTCATAGGGCCTGGAGTTTTTCCTGCACGTGACTTGAGGAGGTCAAGGTATAACCTATAGCCTTTAACTAGTTATAACCTGTAGCCTTTAACTAGTTATAACCTGTAGCCTTTAACTAGTTTTAATGTACAGACTTTAACTAGTTATAACCTGTAGCCTTTAATTAGTTATAATCTGTAGCATTTAACTAGTTATAACCTGTAGCCTTTAACTAGTTATAACCTGTAGCATTTAACTAGTTATAACCTGTAGCCTTTAACTAGTTATAACCTGTAGCCTTTAATTAGTTATAACCTGTAGCATTTAACTAGTTATAACCTGTAGCCTTTAACTAGTTATAACCTGTAGCATTTAACTAGTTATAACCTGTAGCCTTTAACTAGTTATAACCTGTAGCATTTAACTAGTTATAACCTGTAGGCTTTAACAAGTTATAACCTGTAGGCTTTAACAAGTTATAACCTGTAGACTTGAACTAGTTATAACCTGTAGCCTTTAACTAGTTTTAACCTGTAGCCTTTAACTAGTTAACTAGTTATAACCTGTAGGTTTTAACTAGTTAACTAGTTATAACCTATAGCCTTTAACTAGTTATAATGTACAGACTTTAACTAGTTATAACCTGTAGCCTTTAACTGGTTATAACCTGTAGCCTTTAACTAGTTATAACCTATAGCCTTTAACTAGTTATAATGTACAGACTTTAACTGGTTATAACCTGTAGCATTTAACTAGTTATAACCTGTAGCCTTTAACTAGTTATAACCTGTAGCATTTAACTAGTTATAACCTGTAGGCTTTAACAAGTTATAACCTGTAGGCTTTAACAAGTTATAACCTGTAGACTTGAACTAGTTATAACCTGTAGCCTTTAACTAGTTTTAACCTGTAGCCTTTAACTAGTTATAACCTGTAGGTTTTAACTAGTTAACTAGTTATAACCTGTAGCCTTTAACTAGTTATAACCTGTAGCCTTTAACTAGTTAAAACAAATAACCTTTAACTACACTGAACAACAATATAAACACAACATTGTAAAGTGTTGGTCCCGTGTTTCATGAGCTGAAATAAAAGATCCCAGAAATGTTCCATACGCACAAAAAAAACGTATTTCTCTCAAATGTTGTGCACACATTCGTTTACAACCCTGTTAGTGAGCATTTCTCCTTTGCCTAGATAATCCATCCACATCCGACTTCTTCATCTGCGGGCTTGTCTGAGACCACAGACCAGCTGACGAAACTGAGGTGTATTTCTGTCTGTAATAAAGCTCTTTTGTGGTGAAAAACTCATTCTGATTGACTGGGTCTGGCTCCCCAGTGCGCACCTGCCCAGTCATGTGAAATCCATTAATTTGTTTATTTTCATCGACTGATTTCCTCATTTGAACTGTAACTCAATAAAATCGTTGAAAATGTTGCATGTTGCGTTTCTATTTATGTTCAGTGTAGTTATAACCTACAGCCTTTAACTAGTTATAACCTGTAGCCCTTAACTAGTTATAACGTACAGACTTTAACTAGTTATAACCTGTAGACTTTAACTAGTTATAACCTACAGCCTTTAACAAGTTATAACCTGTAGACTTTAACTAGTTATAACCTACAGCCTTTATCAAGTTATAACCTGTAGACTTTAACTAGTTATAACCTGTAGCCTTTAACAAGTTAACCTGTAGACTTTAACTAGTTATAACCTGTAGCATTTAACAAGTTATAACCTGTAGACTTTAACTAGTTATAACCTGTAGCCTTTAACAAGTTATAACCTGTAGACTTTAACTAGTTATAACCTACAGCCTTTAACAAGTTATAACCTACAGCCTTTAACAAGTTAACCTGTAGACTTTAACTAGTTATAACCTACAGCCTTTAACAAGTTATAACCTGTAGACTTTAACTAGTTATAACCTACAGCATTTAACAAGTTATAACCTGTAGACTTTAACTAGTTATAACCTACAGCATTTAACAAGTTAACCTGTAGACTTTAACTAGTTATAACCTGTAGACTTTAACTAGTTATAACCTACAGCATTTAACAAGTTATAACCTGTAGACTTTAACTAGTTATAACATACAGCCTTTAACAAGTTATAACCTGTAGACTTTAACTAGTTATAACCTGAAGGCTTTAATTAGGGCCCAGAGTTTTTCTTGGTGAGATGAAATGGTCAGGAAAATAAATAACAAGTCTGACACGGTCCTTCGAGATATGCATATTCCCCCCGCACTCTTCAGGAAAAACTCAGGGCCCTGTTTGACCCCAGGAAGCAGCTCACCTGACCCGTCTCTCGTTAACCCCCAGCAGGGTCAGGGTTAATCTCACCTGACCCGTCTCTCGTTGACCCCCAGCAGGGTCAGGGTCAATCTCACCTGACCCGTCTCTCGTTGACCCCCAGCAGGGTCAGGGTCAATCTCACCTGACCCGTCTCTCGTTGACCCCGAGCAGGGTCAGGGTCAATCTCACCTGACCCGTCTCTCGTTGACCCCCAGCAGGGTCAGGGTCAATCTCTACCTGACCCGTCTCTCGTTGACCCCCAGCAGGGTCAGGGTCAATCTCTACCTGACCCGTCTCTCGTTGACCCCCAGCAGGGTCAGGGTCAATCTCTACCTGACCCGTCTCTCGTTGACCCCCAGCAGGGTCAGGGTTAATCTCACCTGACCCGTCTCTCGTTGACCCCCAGCAGGGTCAGGGTTAATCTCACCTGACCCGTCTCTCGTTGACCCCCAGCAGGGTCAGGGTTAATCTCACCTGACCCGTCTCTCGTTGACCCCCAGCAGGGTCAGGGTTAATCTCACCTGACCCGTCTCTCGTTGACCCCCAGCAGGGTCAGGGTTAATCTCACCTGACCCGTCTCTCGTTGCGGCTGTTCATCCTGATGGCTGCGTGCTGCTTCCTCCGGACCAGTTCCTCCAGCATTTCCTGACCTCTGAGCTTCTCCTCTCTGAAGGTCTGGTCCATATCATGGTGCTGCTCCAGCAGGGAGTCGTACTCCCGTTTCAACAGCCGGTTCCCCTCCGTCACCTCGGCAACACGCACCGCCAGACTTCCATCCTCAGCCTGCACCCCCAGCAGATCCCTCCGCACCTCACACATCCTGAATACACAGATAGTTATATCAGTAACCGTGACCCCAGGAAGCAGCTAATTAATCGGATGGGGCCACAGTGTCTCCTGACCCCTCCTGTCTCAGCCTCCAGTATTTATGCTGCAGTAGTTTATGTGTCGGGGGGCTAGGGTCAGTTTGTTATATCTGGAGTACTTTGCATATATTTGGAGTACATTGTTTGCTGTTTGGGGTTTTAGGCTGGGTTTCTGTACAGCACTTTGAGGTATCAGCTGATGTACGAAGGGCTATATAAATACATTTGATTTGATCTGAACCCCCAACTCTGTCAGTTATACTAGTTTCTATCAACTAGGGCCATGGATATTCCATGACGACATTTCCCCTGGTCGGGACATGTCCTACTCAACCACCAGCTTCCATAGCACCAGCTCATGTGATTGTGTGATCACAGTGACCTAGGATAAACTACATTAAGCTGTGCTTGCCTGTGCTTTCAAGTTTCAACAGGTCCTTCCTACAGGTTTCATAGGAGGAGAATTACCTGGCATGTTGTTCTACAGAATCAGTGTCACCTGGCATGTTGCTCTACAGTCTCACCTGGCATGTTGCTCTACAGTCTCACCTGGCATGTTGCGCTACAGTCTCACCTGGCATGTTGTTCTACAGAATCAGTCTCACCTGGCATGTTGTTCTACAGAATCAGTCCCACCTGGCATGTTGTTCTACAGTCTCACCTGGCATGTTGTTCTACAGTCTCACCTGGCATGTTGTTCTACAGAATCAGTCTCACCTGGCATGTTGTTCTACAGTCTCACCTGGCATGTTGTTCTACAGTCTCACCTGGTATGTTGTTCTACAGTCTCACCTGGCATGTTGTTCTACAGAATCAGTCTCACCTGGCATGTTGTTCTACAGTCTCACCTGGCATGTTGTTCTACAGAATCAGTCTCACCTGGCATGTTGTTCTACAGTCTCACCTGGCATGTTGTTCTACAGTCTCACCTGGCATGTTGTTCTACAGAATCAGTCTCACCTGGCATGTTGTTCTACAGAATCAGTCTCACCTGGCATGTTGTTCTACAGAATCAGTCTCACCTGACATGTTGTTCTACAGTCTCACCTGGCATGTTGTTCTACAGTCTACCTGGCATGTTGTTCTACAGAATCAGTCTCACCTGACATGTTGTTCTACAGTCTCACCTGGCATGTTGTTCTACAGAATCAGTCTCACCTGGCATGTTGTTCTACAGTCTCACCTGGCATGTTGTTCTACAGAATCAGTCTCACCTGACATGTTGTTCTACAGTCTCACCTGGCATGTTGTTCTACAGTCTCACCTGGCATGTTGTTCTACAGTCTACCTGGCATGTTGTTCTACAGAATCAGTCTCACCTGGCATGTTGTTCTACAGAATCAGTCTCACCTGGCATGTTGTTCTACAGTCTCACCTGGCATGTTGTTCTACAGTCTCACCTGGCATGTTGTTCTACAGAATCAGTCTCACCTGGCATGTTGTTCTACAGTCTCACCTGGCATGTTGTTCTACAGTCTCACCTGGCATGTTGTTCTACAGAATCAGTCTCACCTGGCATGTTGTTCTACAGTCTCACCTGGCATGTTGTTCTACAGTCTCACCTGGCATGTTGTTCTACAGTCTCACCTGGCATGTTGTTCTACAGAATCAGTCTCACCTGGCATGTTGTTCTACAGAATCAGTCTCACCTGGCATGTTGTTCTACAGAATCAGTCTCACCAGGCATGTTGTTCTACAGAATCAGTCTCACCTGGCATGTTGTTCTACAGAATCAGTCTCACCTGGCATGTTGTTCTACAGAATCAGTCTCACCTGGCATGTTGTTCTACAGTCTCACCTGGCATGTTGCTCTTCCAGTACGGAGTCTTTGATCTTAATCTCCTGCTGGAGCTCCAATACCTGGTAGGCCAGCTAAAAAACACAGTAGAGTCTGTCAACTAGAGACACAGTAGAGTCTGTCAACTAGAGACACACAGTAGAGTCTGTCAACTAGAGACACACAGTAGAGTCTGTCAACTAGAGACACACAGTAGAGTCTGTCAACTAGAGACACACAGTAGTCTGTCAACTAGAGACACACAGTAGAGTCTGTCAACTAGAGACACAGTAGAGTCTGTCAACTAGAGACACACAGTAGAGTCTGTCAACTAGAGACACAGTAGAGTCTGTCAACTAGAGACACACAGTAGAGTCTGTCAACTAGAGACACAGTAGAGTCTGTCAACTAGAGACTCACAGTAGTCTGTCAACTAGAGACACACAGTAGAGTCTGTCAACTAGAGACACAGTAGAGTCTGTCAACTAGAGACTCACAGTAGTCTGTCAACTAGAGACACACAGTAGAGTCTGTCAACTAGAGACACAGTAGAGTCTGTCAACCTGAGACACACAGTAGAGTCTGTCAACTAGAGACTCACAGTAGTCTGTCAACTAGAGACACACAGTAGAGTCTGTCAACTAGAGACACAGTAGAGTCTGTCAACTAGAGACTCACAGTAATCTGTCAACTAGAGACACACAGTAGTCTGTCAACTAGAGACACAGTAGAGTCTGTCAACTAGAGACTCACAGTAGTCTGTCAACTAGAGACAAAGTAGAGACTCACAGTAGTCTGTCAACTAGAGATTCACAGTAGTCTGTCAACCTGAGACACACAGTAGAGTCTGTCAACTAGAAACAAAGTAGAGACTCACAGTAAAGTCTGTCAACTAAAGACTCACAGTAGAAATACACAGTTATCTGGCATTGTATTGAAAGATATTGTATCTCTATGCAGACGATATAAAAGACAAGAGATGAGCAACAAACTGTTGTTTCCTTTCACAGTAGAATAATGAGCACACCATTCACAGGACCAGAACAAGGCAGGATGTCTGCTTCCTGGTTTCGTCTCTCTTTCTGGGTATATCACTGACAGACAGTATCAAAACACAACACACACGCCACGTTTTATGACAGATTGGTGGAGACTACGCCTTGTAGAAATACTGCAAATATAAGGCGATGTTGCCAGCAGGGGTGATTTTCAACACTGCTGCTCTCTGAATGATTCGGCACAAGTGTCAACAACTGAAAGTACTGTCGACAGCATAACGTCAAATCAGAGTCCCTGCCTGTGTCTCGGTCGTAAATCGTCAACACGGTTTTACTTCCTGTTTCCTACCTCCCCAGTTGTTTTCTTCAGATCGTCATTCTTGGAAATCAGAGACGTCAAGGAGTCGTTGGAGGAGGCAGGGTACCTGTTGAGGTCAAAGACACGTTCACGGGTTAGGGTCTCGAGACAGGAAACCCACAGTCGCACCTGGGCTACTGTTCATGTCGCACCTGGGCTACTGTTCATGTCGCACCTGGGCTACTGTTCATGTCGCACCTGGGCTACTGTTCATGTCGCACCTGGGCTACTGTTCAGTCGCACCTGGGCTACTGTTCAGTCGCACCTGGGCTACTGTTCAGTCTCACCTGGGCTACTGTTCAGTCTCACCTGGGCTACTGTTCAGTCGCACCTGGGCTACTGTTCATGTCGCACCTGGGCTACTGTTCATGTCGCACCTGGGCTACTGTTCATGTCGCACCTGGGCTACTGTTCATGTCGCACCTGGGCTACTGTTCATGTCGCACCTGGGCTACTGTTCATGTCGCACCTGGGCTACTGTTCAGTCGCACCTGGGCTACTGTTCAGTCGCACCTGGGCTACTGTTCAGTCTCACCTGGGCTACTGTTCAGTCTCACCTGGGCTACTGTTCAGTCGCACCTGGGCTACTGTTCATGTCGCACCTGGGCTACTGTTCATGTCGCACCTGGGCTACTGTTCATGTCGCACCTGGGCTACTGTTCATGTCGCACCTGGGCTACTGTTCATGTCGCACCTGGGCTACTGTTCATGTCGCACCTGGGCTACTGTTCATGTCGCACCTGGGCTACTGTTCATGTCGCACCTGGGCTACTGTTCATGTCGCACCTGGGCTACTGTTCATGTCGCACCTGGGCTACTGTTCAGTCGCACCTGGGCTACTGTTCAGTCTCACCTGGGCTACTGTTCAGTCTCACCTGGGCTACTGTTCAGTCGCACCTGGGCTACTGTTCAGTCGCACCTGGGCTACTGTTCAGTCGCACCTGGGCTACTGTTCATGTCGCACCTGGGCTACTGTTCAGTCTCACCTGGGCTACTGTTCAGTCGCACCTGGGCTACTGTTCAGTCTCACCTGGGCTACTGTTCAGTCTCACCTGGGCTACTGTTCAGTCGCACCTGGGCTACTGTTCAGTCTCACCTGGGCTACTGTTCAGTCTCACCTGGGCTACTGTTCAGTCGCACCTGGGCTACTGTTCAGTCTCACCTGGGCTACTGTTCAGTCGCACCTGGGCTACTGTTCAGTCTCACCTGGGCTACTGTTCAGTCGCACCTGGGCTACTGTTCAGTCTCACCTGGGCTACTGTTCAGTCTCACCTGGGCTACTGTTCAGTCTCACCTGGGCTACTGTTCAGTCGCACCTGGGCTACTGTTCAGTCTCACCTGGGCTACTGTTCAGTCGCACCTGGGCTACTGTTCAGTCATGTGGTCAGGTGCCACAAAGAATGACTTATGAAAATAGCAATTGGCTCAGAACAGGGCAGCACGGCTGGCCCTTAAAAGTACACACGGAGCCCTAATATTAATAATATGCATGTTAATCTCTCCTGGGCTCAAAGTGGAGGAGAGATTGACTTCATCACTACTTGTTTTTTGTAAGAAGTGTTGACACAGCTCGTCCACCCATACATACCCCACAAGACATGCCACCAGAGGTCTCTTCACAGTCCCCAAGTCAAGAACAGACTGTGGGAGGAGCACAGTACTACATAGAGCCATGACTACATGGAACTCTATTCCACAGTACTGCATAGAGCCATGACTACATGGAACTCTATTCCACAGTACTACATAGAGCCATGACTACATGGAACTCTATTCCACAGTACTACATAGAGCCATGACTACATGGAACTCTATTCCACAGTACTACATAGAGCCATGACTACATGGAACTCTATTCCACAGTACGACATAGAGCCATGACTACATGGAACTCTATTCCACAGTACTACATAGAGCCATGACTACATGGAACTCTATTCCACAGTACTACATGGAGCCATGACTACATGGAACTCTATTCCACAGTACTACATAGAGCCATGACTACATGGAACTCTATTCCACAGTACTACAGAGCCATGACTACATGGAACTCTATTCCACAGTACTACATAGAGCCATGACTACATGGAACTCTATTCCAAAGTACTACATAGAGCCATGACTACATGGAACTCTATTCCACAGTACTACATAGAGCCATGACTACATGGAACTCTATTCCACAGTACTACATAGAGCCATGACCACATGGAACTCTATTCCACAGTACTACATAGAGCCATGACTACATGGAACTCTATTCCACAGTACTACAGAGCCATGACTACATGCAACTCTATTCCACAGTACTACATAGAGCCATGACTACATGGAACTCTATTCCACAGTACTACATAGAGCCATGACTACATGGAACTCTATTCCACAGTACTACATAGAGCCATGACTACATGGAACTCTATTCCACAGTACTACATAGAGCCATGACTACATGGAACTCTATTCCACAGTACTACATAGAGCCATGACTACATGGAACTCTATTCCACAGTACTACATAGAGCCATGACTACATGGAACTCTATTCCACAGTACGACATAGAGCCATGACTACATGGAACTCTATTCCACAGTACTACATAGAGCCATGACTACATGGAACTCTATTCCACAGTACTACATGGAGCCATGACTACATGGAACTCTATTCCACAGTACTACATAGAGCCATGACTACATGGAACTCTATTCCACAGTACTACAGAGCCATGACTACATGGAACTCTATTCCACAGTACTACATAGAGCCATGACTACATGGAACTCTATTCCAAAGTACTACATAGAGCCATGACTACATGGAACTCTATTCCACAGTACTACATAGAGCCATGACTACATGGAACTCTATTCCACAGTACTACCTAGAGCCATGACCACATGGAACTCTATTCCACAGTACTACATAGAGCCATGACTACATGGAACTCTATTCCACAGTACTACAGAGCCATGACTACATGGAACTCTATTCCACAGTACTACATAGAGCCATGACTACATGGAACTCTATTCCACAGTACTACATAGAGCCATGACTACATGGAACTCTATTCCACAGTACTACATAGAGCCATGACTACATGGAACTCTATTCCACAGTACTACATAGAGCCATGACTACATGGAACTCTATTCCACAGTACTACATAGAGCCATGACTACATGGAACTCTATTCCACAGTACTACAGAGCCATGACTACATGGAACTCTATTCCACAGTAGAATCAGATTTAAATTAACAGGTAAACATACACCTTATGGAACAGCGGGGACTGTGAAGAGACACACACACACACACGCTAGAACACGGACTCTACACACACCTACATTGTAATATTGTTGTATGGTGGTGTTATACATGTTGTATTGTAGATATGTAGTGGTGTAATAAATGTTATATGATGTACTGTTTTATCTTTGTTTTATGAGTTATGTAAATGCTTTAAAATGTGTTTCCCATTCCCTAATACAAACAAATACAAAAACACACAGACACTTAACAAACAGGACAAACTATCTGTCACAGGAAATAGTCCATACAGGTTTCTATCACACACATCAATAGGGCAGAGTTCTTCCGGGGTAGGAAACTCCTGGCCTTACACATCAAAACAAGCTAAATACGTCCATTGAGAAGTAAGCACATTGACAACATCATTCTTCTAGTGTAATAATGACCTTGAACCAGATCCCAGGATGCCTTTCGTGATGAGGGCTCTCTGATTGGACCTCTCCAGCAGATTAATATCTGTAGGATGACATCACAAATATAGAAAACAGAACACCATTATAGAACACAGAACACCATTACAGAACACCATTATAGAACACAGAACACCATTATAGAACACAGAACACCATTACAGAACACAGAACACCATTACAGAACACAGAACACCATTACAGAACACAGAACACCATTATAGAACACAGAACACCATTACAGAACACAGAACACCATTACAGAACACCATTATAGAACACAGAACACCATTATAGAACACAGAACACCATTACAGAACACCATTATAGAACACAGAACACCATTATAGAACACAGAACACCATTATAGAACACAGAACACCATTACAGAACACAGAACACCATTACAGAACACAGAACACCATTACAGAACACAGAACACCATTATAGAACACAGAACATCAATATATGGTGCATTCGGAAAGTATTCAGACCCCTGGACGTTTTCCACATTTTGTTACGTTACAGCCTTGTTCTAAAATGGATTAAATAGTTTTACCCCTCATCAATCTACACACAATACCCCATAATGACAAAGCAAAAAAAGGTTTTTAGACATTTTTTGCAAATGTATATGTAACTGATGTGAAATGGCTAGCTAGTTAGCGGTGGTGCGCGCTAGTAGCGTTTCAATCGGTGACGTCACTCGCTCTGAGACCTTGAAGTAGTGGTTCCCCCTTGCTCTGCAAGGGCCGCGGCTTTTGTGGAGCGATGGGTAACGATGCTTCGTGGGTGTCAGTTATTGATGTGTGCGGAGGGTCCCTGGTTCAAGCCCAGGTTAGGGCGAGGAGAGGAACGGAAGCTATACTGTTACATATATATATAAAAAAACCACTGAAATATCAAATTTATATAGAGTACCAGTAAAACGTTTTTACACACCTACTCATTCAAGGGTTTTTCTTTATTTTTACTATTTTCTATATTGTAGAAAAATAGTGAAGACATCACAACTATGAAATATCACATTAAATAGTAACCAAAAAAATGTTAAACAAATCAAAATATATTTTATATGAGATTCTTCAAAGTAGCCATCCTTTTTTTTTTTACGAACAAAATCATTTTTTTGGGGGGGGGTTTACCCCTTTTTGGTGGTATCCAATTGGTAGTCACAGTCTTGTTGCTTCAACTCCCGTACAGACTTGGGAGAAGCGAAGGTCGAGAGCCGTCCATCCTCCCGTAACACGACCCAACCAAGCTGCACTGCCCACTTAACCCAGAAGCCAACCACACCAATGTGTCGGAGGAAACACTGTGTCGGCGGAAATAACTGGCGGTCATGTCAGCGTGCATGCGCCCGGCCCGCCACAGGAGTCACTAGAGCGCGATGGCCCAAATCCGGTCACGGGCCAGCTGCGACAAAGACAGGACTCGAACCAGGATGTCTAGTGGCGCAGATAGCACTGCGATGACGCGCCTTAGACCACTGCACCACTCGGGAGGCCATAAGAACAAATTCATAATTACAGAGACGGCCACACATCATCGATGCTTGGCTGCAGTTTGACAAATACAAATAACTTGCTCTTTTGTCCATAATAATCTCATCATGTTGACTACTGTACTGTATGTGCCAGCTGTTGGCTGTAGCTCAATACTAAAGTCGGCACACTCGCTATATAACACACATTTTTTTTGGCGGGGGGGGGGGGGGGGGGGGGGGGGGGGGGGCGTGACAACCTTCAGTAGAGTTGAAAATGTGATGGAAATGCAGTTAATTTGTTTGTTTTATATTCAATAAATGGGATTTTTTTTCCCCCTGTGCACTACATCATCACACGTTTACCACCAACAAGTCAATTTGATGGAAACATCTCTGGTGAGAAATTGCAAATATTGTTTTTTTGCAGATTTAATAATATTCGCATGAAAACCTGTTGCCAATTGGATGGAAACCTGGCTACATTCATTTTTGTTACATTAAACCACGTTTCCATCCACAGTCTTTATGCAAGGTAAAGTCTTCCCATATTAAAAAAAAAAAAACATGACAGCTTTGATGGTACAGTTTCACAACTGCTGATAGATTATTTGTTAGTTCGAAATGGTGGGATATTTGTGTGGGTAAACTTAATAAATTGCGATGGCAACGTCCTTATGGGCAAATATTGATATAATAACCCATCAAACAGAACCCATCATTAACCCATCAAACAGAAGTACAATTAGAGTCACATGATATGATATGGTGTGTGGTCTTCCCACTACAAATCAGGAAACCATGCAGTTTAATAGGATATGTTAAATTCATAGATGAACTTCACAGGATGGTGAATGTGCACTGTGATCTTGATGCTCCTTTCCAATAAATAGAGGGTCATATCCTGGTGACACGATGCTTGACAGCCATTTGACAAATATTCTCACTTTTATCCATAATAATGTCATAATGTAGACTAGCCTACCAGCACTGTATCTGTGAGCGGTTGGGCTGGAGACCACGAACCAAGACCAGAGTCGGCACACTTGCTATTTAACGCAACAGTTTGTGACAAAACTATAACGTAGAGTTGAAAATGCGATGGAAACATTGAATTTTAGATTTTTAATAGGTACATGAAAACGTAAGCAAAAAGGTAGGCCTACATTGTGTGTGCCCTACGTCATCACGCACTGATTTTATCCGCAAAAAAAGTTAATTTGGTGTCAACACTGGTGGGAAAATTCACTCTTAAAAAAAATAAAAAATCGGATTCTATAGTATTCGCATGAAAATCTGTCTCCAATTAAATTGAAACCGAGCTATCTATTGTTGCAGCATGGCAGTATCTCTAGAACTTCTTTGAATCGGAAAATGAATCTGGCTTAATTAAGCTTTTTTAAGGCCATCTGAAAGAATACTACAATATATATATATATATATATATATATTTTTTTTTTTACACAAGACCTTCAGCAAAGAACTTGTACATACATGCCAGTATGACATCTTGAAACATCGCCTTCTGATACTTATCCCGATGTTTGAGTTGGCGGATGATATGACGTTTCCATGAGTCGGCCGTCTTCTGGGTGTTTATCTTTTCTTCGACTTTAGACGCCTCGCCACGTTCCGCTCCTAGCGCCGCCATGATAGACTAGTCCTACAGCAATTTAGGCTGTTACTAAACGGCATTGCCAAATAGTTTAGTCTATTGTGTATCAGAGAAACATTTATTAACTTTCCATTTCAATAAAATCTCTACCGAGACTGGCTCGGCTGTCAACATGGAAGTGCCAGGCGGTCCGGCGAACAACAAGTTTCCTATCCAATCAGATGCGACTTACCATTATTTTCCTGAGTCAGACTGGAATCGTCATTATCGTCATTGAAAACATGTTGGGGCAGGACACGCCCGTGCTGAAGTACAATGCCAATTAAAATCTGTTTGTGTGACCACTGTCAAACTCCCCACTATCTATGCCACGTTCATCTGCTACTCGGGAAACTTCCGACTTGCTAACTGGTTGTAGTTATTCACATGCTGCAGTCAACCAGTTCTCAAGTCGGAACATTCGGAGATTCCTAGTTCCCGAATAGCACCTCAACGCAGCACTACTCTAAAATAATTTATACATATGGACCAACAGAAAAGTGCATGACTGAATCAAGAGAATGAGCAATTGGCCTAGATTTCAAAGGAGATTGAATTAAACCCCCCCCCCCCCCAAGACTGCCTCCAGCAGTTCTCTTCAAAGATGGCACCCTGATTCCGTCTTTAAATTTTGTCTCCACAGATGTTCTCCAGGGCCCTCCTCTGCAGACGTTGGGAGCGTTCCTCTGCCAGACATTCTCCAGACCTTCATCTGTTCCTAGTCCCCCCCCCCCCCCCCCCCCCCCCCCCCCGTGGGTTCCACATTAAAGCTGGTTGTTATATGGAGAACACACAAAGCAATATGTAAAAAAAAACTTTATTACACATTCTTAGTAAAATATACATTTTGTATGAATGCAAAAGCAGAAAAGTAAAAATATTACAAATAATGTACATACACAGGTGAAACACCACAGGGGAACTGTACAAAACACTGCAGGTGACGGTGAGACTATTCTACCCATCTGATTCCACAGGCTTTAACATAATAGAGCCCTTAACACTAGTGCCTGTTGGCTCCAACCTCAATAGGAAGCAAGCGGAAAACACACTAATACTGAACTTCGACTTGACTGCTTGGATAGAGAGAACTCAGTATCAACTAGCAAAACATAACCTGGTACACAAATACCTGGACAGGTCAAAAAGAAACAGACCATAATAATAAGAGATTCAAATGTAAACACTGATTAAAGCAGGTCACTTTGGTTGTGGCTGAATGACTCCTCGTTGACTGCTTTGACGCTCAAAATAGATCATGTTTTAAAATAAAGCGTTACCATGGCTACAAGGTTAGATACGGAATGGGGTTAAGGACCTGGGCTCGTAGCCACAAAGCATCCAAGAGAAGGAGTGCTGATCTAGGATCTGTCTAATGTGATCGTATTCATAAAAATAAAAAAATAAAACCCACAATGCATCTAAAATGATAAACTGATCCTAGATCAGCACTTCTACTTTGAGATGCTTTTGTGAGCTAAATAAATCGAAGAATGACAACAGCTACCAAAACACACACAAAAAAAGACAGACAACAAAACAAAGAGCTTTCAATTAAAGTAATAAGCAAAAAGAAAGAAAACGTGAAATAAAACATCCATTAATTAAGATAAATAGGAAAATAAGACAAAGCTAAAAGATTTTTAAACAATTTGGAGACTTTAAACTAGATTGTGAAGCATGTATTTACCAGTGCCTTATTTCAGTCGGTCTCTAATGAGGTGCTAAACATTTCACTGAAAGTTTGGGGTTTAAAACGAATCTAATTAAACATTCTAATATACAGAGTCAGTCGTCTGGTCAGGTTTTAAAAAGGTGCTGTTGGTTAAAAGGGACAGGATGCTATTGAAAACAGTCTGGTGAGAAGAGACAGGATGCTATTGAAGACGGTCTGGTTAGAAGAGACAGGATGCTATTGAAGACAGTCTGGTTAGAAGGGACAGGACGCTATTGAAAACAGTCTGGTGAGAAGAGACAGGATGCTATTGAAGACGGTCTGGTTAGAAGAGACAGGATGCTATTGAAAACCG
Organism: Oncorhynchus mykiss; assembly: GCF_013265735.2. NCBI lineage: Eukaryota > Metazoa > Chordata > Actinopteri > Salmoniformes > Salmonidae > Oncorhynchus > Oncorhynchus mykiss. The sequence continues at coordinate 37,601,079 of NC_048588.1, forward strand.
TCTGGTGAGAAGTGAAAGCATCTAATTGCTCACATCTGGTTAGTTAATATTTGCTTCACGTAAGGACGTCTTGTCTCATCCTCCATCAGCTAGGTTCATGTCTGTTAAAACGTGCATATTCGAGTCGCGTCCAGGGATAACTTTTCCTAACCTTAACTTAATTCCCCTAACCTGCTACGAAAAGTAACTTCTGATATTAGCGGGGCATCCCATCTAGTCAAACCCATCAACTAGCTACTGTCCATCTTCTTCTCAGCAATGAACAGCAGCATCTCAGAGTATTTCTCCAATAGAGCCACGGTCCGGTCGTCTCTCAGCTGGCGACCTGGAGAGTCCTCCAGGGGACAGGGGGCGCTGTGACCTGCTGCTGACGTCTGACCCGAAGGAAACACAGAGGCCAGCTCCGTCTGAGCCACACAAAAGGCCTCTTTTAAAATGGCCGACATCTGGCCCTGCTGCTCTGGGCTGTCTGTCATACAGCAGACCTGTGAGAGAACAGAGAGAGAGACAGACAACGTTGTATCGGTCTCAATGGTGGTGTCCGTGTTCTCTGACGCCATAATGGGACAGATATGTTGCGAACTCTATGTGACGGAACGGGAACGGGCAAAGAATGAGGAAGCGGATAGAATCTGCTATCTTATGATTATCAGTGAGATGAACAAAAAATGTATAAAATATCAATTACTATGTATAGCTTTGTAAGACTATAAATGACCAACCACCCAGTTTGAGTAGTTAGACAGTTTATGCCCCTGCTTTTGAGAGGAGCTGGCTACTGTTACCGGGATACTAAAAGCATTTGCGCTAAGCTAACGTCATGCTACTCTCCAAACTGCATTTGCGCTAAGCTAACGACATGCTAACTTCCATCTCCAAACTGCATTTGCGCTAAGCTAACGACATGCTAACTTCCATCTCCAAACTGCATTTGCGCTAAGCTAACGACATGCTAACTTCCATCTCCAAACTGCATTTGCGCTAAGCTAACGACATGCTAACTTCCATCTCCAAACTGCACGCAGAGATAAAAAAAAAATGCTATCCATGAGTTCTGACTCTCCGGGTAAGTAGAGAAATGACTGAAATATCTCAAAATCAGCAGTATCCCTTTGAAAGAATAAAGGCTCAGATGAAATGTTGGGCCAGGCTCGTTAAATCTTGATAACACGTGAATCTTTGAAAAGCTAGTGAATATCATTTTGAATACGTTTGTAATCTGACCTTGTTGTAGAATGTGACGGCTCTTCTCATGGTGTGCCTCAACTCGTTGGCCACCTGGTGACACATCTGAAGGTTCAGGGTTTCCTCTACAGAGTCACCGTGGAGACCAGAGTCACCGTGGAGACCAGAGTCACCGTGGAGAGGGAAGGAACAGGCAGAACCAGACACAGGACTGTCGCTAGCCTGCTGCAGCTGGGGCAGATGGGAGGGGTTCTCAGTGAGCTGGGCCTGAGGGAGGGTTGGGCACAGATGGGGGGCCGGAGACGTGGTGGAGGCCGGAGACGTGGTGGGGGCTGGGCTGCTGCGGAACCCTGGTAATCCTCCCCATGGCCCCAAGCTGTCCTCCATGTTACGGAGGCACCTCTTCGCCTCCTTCCCAAGAGAACGCATCTCAGTTGGGGTGACCAAGGCGTGGCGGGTCGGACGGGTCGAGTCTCCAAACCTCCTCTGGGACTTGTGGGAGGCCAGAGGGAAGGTTGGGGTGGGGGGATCAGAGGGCACAGCCAGGTCCAGGTGGAGAGCTGCTCTGGCTCTGTGGTTCCCCGCAGGAGAAGGAGGGACGGAGGGAGGCTGGCTGGCAGGAGCAGGAGGCTCCACTGAGGAAGGGGTGGTGGTGTGGGATACAGGGGGCTGGACTACAGGTGGCGGGACTACAGGGGGCTGGACTACAGGGGGCGGCAGATTCTCCTTGCACTCCGGGTCTGTAATGTTCTGGAGGTCCTGGGGGGATGAGGCTCTCGCCTCCATGATCTTGCCCCCAGCAGGGTGCTCCTCAGTCGGGGAGATGTTCAGGCCCTCACCCTGGGACCTCTTGGCTCTGGAGCTGGTGGTGGTGCCCATGTAACGCTGGCGAGGCAGCCGGGTCAGGGGCTCCTTGTCCAGGCCGGGCTGGGAGGGTTTGAGGGTGGAGCTGGATGATGATGATGGACCACTAGACTGAGACCTCAGGGTTTTATCGGGCACATCTGGTCGGAACAGAAAGACAGCAGGTCAATGACATTCAGGGTTATTTACTCCACTGTTTCTCCCATCCTGATCCTAGGGGACGTAGTACACATCGTTGGGTCCCCAGGACCAGGATGGGAGAAATGCTGGTTTATTGTAACATAAAGTCTCACATTGCATCCTAGAAACCAGATTATCACCCCGTGTTGATTTATACATCAGAGCAGGCTGCCAGCACCAGTGGAACCCCAGAGAGAGATGGAGACAAGGATACAGAGAACCAAGTCTAGCTATCCCATAACACAAGGTGAGTTACAATCAATGCTGTTGTGGATCGACCACACACACACCTCCCAGAGTGTCTCTCCAGTGTAGAACAGCTATGGTTTTGCGGCTGCGTAGGGGATGGCGGGGTTGGGGAGTCTGCTGGACCGAAGAGGAGCGCCTCTTTAAAGACGTTGGATGACACTCCGCACCCCTCACTGGATTGTTACAGCAACAGTCAACCAGCGGGCAGACAGACAGACCATCAACCAGCAGACAGACAGACCATCAACCAGCAGACAGACCAGCAGACAGACAAACAGACAGACCATCAACCAGCAGACAGACAGACAGACCAGCAGACAGACAAACAGACAGACCATCAACCAGCCAGCAGACAGACAAACAGACAGACCATCAACCAGCCAGCAGACAGACAGACAGACAGACCATCAACCAGCAGACAGACAGACAGACAGACAGACCATCAACCAGCCAGCAGACAGACAGACCATCAACCAGCAGACAGACCATCAACCAGCAGACAGACCATCAACCAGCCAGCAGGCAGACAGACCATCAACCAGCCAGCAGACAGACAGACCATCAACCAGCAGACAGACCATCAACCAGCAGACAGACCATCAACCAGCAGACAGACCATCAACCAGCCAGCAGACAGACAGACCATCAACCAGCAGACAGACCATCAACCAGCCAGCAGACAGACAGACCATCAACCAGCAGACAGACCATCAACCAGCCAGCAGACAGACAGACCATCAACCAGCAGACAGACCATCAACCAGCCAGCAGACAGACAGACCATCAACCAGCAGACAGACCATCAACCAGCCAGCAGACAGACCATCAACCAGCAGACAGACCATCAACCAGCTAGCAGACAGACAAGCCCACATCAGACCTTAACCCCACTGGATGGTTCTGGACGATTATTCTAGCAACCAACAGACCCGAGAGATGACAGGTTTATACCCACACTCACTACAGCATCCACCACATCAGGGTGGTGGTAGCCAGTAAATTCTGGCTTTTGGTCGTTTCAAAACATTTAAAGCCGATACATAAACTTGTTGCCGGCCAAATTGTCCTGGAGAAAAATAAAATAACAGTGATTATCCCCAGTTCCAGTGTGCCAGCCGAGAGGAGACTCGTTCTCCAAACTAGTAAAGACAGCCTCAAGATCCCTCCTTCTTGAGGACAAAGTAGCGAGGCTGATGTGCATCACGCTGCTCCAAGGAGTTGGACAGTTTTAACTTCCCAATAGCAGTGGCTCACTTTGAGCAGACCACCGCCACAGTCAAGTAAATTAGAGGCCAATGATTGTGTTCGTCGGGCCCAGTCCTAGTAGTTCTGCTGCTGCCCTAGGCCAGATCGACATATTCCTTGCCTGTGTCATGTATAGTATCAACATTTGGAATGGCTTGATAGAGTAATATTGTGTGTCATGAGCAATTGGTGACTTCAGTTGAGATTATTCAGTGACGTCAAGCTTCTGATAGGCTAATTGACATTGGTCTGATGAAACAAAAATATAACTGTTTGGCCATAATGACCATCGTTATGTTTGGAGGAAAAAAAAGGGGGGAGGATTGCAAGCCGAAAAACACCATCCCAACCGTGAAGCACGGGGGTGGCAGCATCATGTTGTGGGGGTGCTTTGCTGCAGGAGGGACTGGTGCATTTCACAAAATAGATGGCGTCATGAGGCAGGAAAATTATGTGGATATATTGAAGCAACATCTCAAGGACATCAGTCAGGAAGTTAAAACTTGGTCGCAAATGGGTCTTCCAAATGGACAATGACCCCAAGAATACTTCCATAGTTGTGGCAAAATGGCTAAAGGACAACAAAGTCAAGATATTGGAGTGGCCATCACAAAGCCCTGACATCATCCTATAGATAATTTGTGGGCAGAACTGAAGAATTGTGTGTGAGCAAGGAGACACAAACCTGACTCAGTTACACCAGCTCTGTCAGGAGGAACGGGACAAAATTCACCCAACTTATTGTGGGAAGCTTGTGGAAGGCTACCCAAAACATTTGACCCAAGTTTAGCAATATAAAGGCAATGCTACCAAATACTAATTGAGTGTATGTAAACTTCTGACCCTCTGGGAATGTGATGAAAGAAATAAAAGCTGAAATAAATAATTCTCTCTACTATTATTCTGACATTTCACATTCTTAAAATAAAGTGGTGATCATAACTGACCTAAAACAGGGAATTTAGGTGGCCTTATTTCACAGGAGCACTGTAAAACAAGCGCTCTCTCAATGAACCAGTCTGAATGAATTTGGCTTATTTACATATTGAATATGATTGTCCAAAATGTATTTGATAATTTATTTTATTTCTGGTGCTGTACAGCAGCGGAAATGGGGAGCAGGGCGGCCCGGTCCTGGCTAGAAGGCGTTTTAGCTAACCCTAACCCGGTCCTGGCTAGAAGGCGTTTTAGCTAACCCTAACCCGGTCCTGGCTAGAAGGCGTTTTAGCTAACCCTAACCCGGTCCTGGCTAGAAGGCGTTTTAGCTAACCCTAATCCGGTCCTGGCTAGAAGGCGTTTTAGCTAACCCTAACCCGGTCCTGGCTAGAAGGCGTTTTAGCTAACCCTAACCCGGTCCTGGCTAGAAGGCGTTTTAGCTAACCCTAACCCGGTCCTGGCTAGAAGGCGTTTTAGCTAACCCTAACCCGGTCCTGGCTAGAAGGCGTTTTAGCTAACCCTAACCCGGTCCTGGCTAGAAGGCGTTTTAGCTAACCCTAACCCGGTCCTGGCTAGAAGGCGTTTTAGCTAACCCTAATCCGGTCCTGGCTAGAAGGCGTTTTAGCTAACCCTAACCCGGTCCTGGCTAGAAGGCGTTTTAGCTAACCCTAACCCGGTCCTGGCTAGAAGGCGTTTTAGCTAACCCTAATCCGGTCCTGGCTAGAAGGCGTTTTAGCTAACCCTAACCCGGTCCTGGCTAGAAGGTGTTTTAGCTAACCCTAACCCGGTCCTGGCTAGAAGGCGTTTTAGCTAACCCTAACCCGGTCCTGGCTAGAAGGCATTTTAGCTAACCCTAATCCTTTTCCTAACTTTAACCTAATTCTCCTAACCTGCTATGAAAAGTCAAATCTGACGTTATTTTGACAAAAGTTGGATCCCTTCTAGCCATGACCGACCGGCCGGCCCTGGTGTTCGTAGACAGCCATGTTATGCTATCTATTAGGCCTAATGACAATTTGAAAATAGCTGTGTTTTGTTATTTATTATTTAAAAATGTTAATACAAATAGCCTTTAGGACAAGTCATTTGCAAATATTATATTTGAATAATATTAATATAATAATTTATAGCAGGATGAAGATGCAGCAGACTGTGTTTTGCTTTTCAGAAAAACCTGTCACGTTGGTATAAGAACATCATTCGACTTCAGTACAACTTTACAGGCTAATTTCTACTCCGTTAAAATGAATTACAAATCATCTAAAATGTGATTTTGAGCAGGGTGGGTTGACACCCTAATGCGTTAACACGACACCCTAACACGTTAACACGACACCCTAATGCGTTAACACGACACCCTAATGCGTTGACACGACACCCTAATGCGTTGACACGACACCCTAATGCGTTGACACGACACCCTAATGCGTTGACACGACACCCTAATGCGTTGACACGACACCCTAATGCGTTGACACGACACCCTAATGCGTTGACACGACACCCTAATGCGTTGACACGACACCCTAATGCGTTGACACGACACCCTAATGCGTTGACACGACACCCTAATGCGTTGACACGACACCCTAATGCGTTGACACGACACCCTAATGCGTTGACACGACACCCTAATGCGTTGACACGACACCCTAATGCGTTGACACGACACCCTAATGCGTTAACACGACACCCTAATGCGTTGACACGACACCCTAATGCGTTGACACGACACCCTAATGCGTTGACACGACACCCTAATGCGTTGACACGACACCCTAATGCGTTGACACGACACCCTAATGCGTTGACACGACACCCTAATGCGTTGACACGACACCCTAATGCGTTGACACGACACCCTAATGCGTTGACACGACACCCTAATGCGTTGACACGACACCCTAATGCGTTGACACGACACCCTAATGCGTTGACACGACACCCTAATGCGTTGACACGACACCCTAATGCGTTAACACGACACCCTAACGCGTTAACAAGACACCCTAACGCGTTAACACGACACCCTAACGCGTTAACACGACACCCTAACGCGTTAACACGACACCCTAACGCGTTAACACGACACCCTAACGCGTTGACACGACACCCTAATGCGTTGACACGACACCCTAATGCGTTGACACGACACCCTAATGCGTTGACACGACACCCTAATGCGTTAACACGACACCCTAATGCGTTAACACGACACCCTAATGCGTTAACACGACACCCTAATGCGTTAACACGACACCCTAATGCGTTAACACGACACCCTAATGCGTTAACACGACACCCTAATGCGTTAACACGACACCCTAATGCGTTAACACGACACCCTAACGCGTTAACACGACACCCTAACGCGTTAACACGACACCCTAACGCGTTAACACGACACCCTAACGCGTTAACACGACACCCTAACGCGTTAACACGACACCCTAACGCGTTAACACGACACCCTAACGCGTTGACACGACACCCTAATGCGTTGACACGACACCCTAATGCGTTGACACGACACCCTAATGCGTTGACACGACACCCTAATGCGTTGACACGACACCCTAATGCGTTGACACGACACCCTCATGCGTTAACACGACACCCTAACGCGTTAACACGACACCCTAACGCGTTAACACGACACCCTAACGCGTTAACACGACACCCTAATGCGTTAACACGACACCCTAACGCGTTAACACGACACCCTAACGCGTTAACACGACACCCTAACGCGTTAACACGACACCCTAACGCGTTAACACGACACCCTAACGCGTTAACACGACACCCTAACGCGTTAACACGACACCCTAATGCGTTAACACGACACCCTAATACGTTAACACGACACCCTAATGCGTTGACACGACACCCTAATGCGTTGACACGACACCCTCATGCGTTAACACGACACCCTCATGCGTTAACACGACACCCTAATGCGTTGACACGACACCCTAATGCGTTGACACGACACCCTAATGCGTTGACACGACACCCTAATGCGTTAACACGACACCCTAACGCGTTAACACGACACCCTAACGCGTTAACACGACACCCTAATGCGTTAACACGACACCCTAATGCGTTAACACGACACCCTAATGCGTTGACACGACACCCTAATGCGTTAACACGACACCCTAACGCGTTAACACGACACCCTAACGCGTTAACACGACACCCTAATGCGTTAACACGACACCCTAATGCGTTAACACGACACCCTAATGCGTTAACACGACACCCTAACGCGTTAACACGACACCCTAATGCGTTGACACGACACCCTAATGCGTTAACACGACACCCTAATGCGTTGACACGACACCCTAATGCGTTGACACGACACCCTAATGCGTTGACACGACACCCTAATGCGTTGACACGACACCCTAATGCGTTGACACGACACCCTAATGCGTTGACACGACACCCTAATGCGTTGACACGACACCCTAACGCGTTGACACGACACCCTAACGCGTTAACACGACACCCTAACGCGTTAACACGACACCCTAATGCGTTGACACGACACCCTAATGCGTTGACACGACACCCTAATGCGTTGACACGACACCCTAACACGTTAACACGACACCCTAATGCGTTAACACGACACCCTAACGCGTTAACACGACACCCTAACGCGTTAACACGACACCCTAATGCGTTAACACGACACCCTAATGCGCTAACACGACACCCTAATGCGTTAACACGACACCCTAATACATTAACACGACACCCTAATGCGTTAACACGACACCCTAATGCGTTAACATGTCCCGATACATTTCTTAAAAACACCCGGTAAATTTTAAAAATCCGGCTCCACATTTTCCTCCGAACTGGAAACCCTACACCACATCAGTCTACCTCTAGACGAGTACTCACCAGGGGTCTGGTTCTCCTCTTGAACAGATTCTGTAGTACTGCTCACGACAAACTGCTTGGAGTTAGCCTGTAGATAGCAAAAAAAAAACATCTTCAGTGACTTTCATGAACTTTTATGGGAGATTAACATCAAAATATGATTTGCATCTCAGCTTAGGATCGGGCCCCTGATGTGTATCTTTGTGTTCTGCGTGTTGGTGAGGAACTAACCTCGCTCAGTGGCTATAAGCCTGGTAAAATCAACCATTCAAAATTGGTCTTAGTGGGAGTGACCATGGAATTATTTGTGAATGACCTCACTGAGTAAAGTATTTGGCATCATTTAATTTTAGCGAATCACACGACAGTGAGGCGTGGCTCCAAATGGAGGCAGGACTTGGGTAGGAACTTGTGGTGTGCTAGCAAAAAAAACATTCCCTCTAACCTCAAAGGGAGAAGAATACAATAGGTCCTACCTTCCAACTAGCAAAGGACATAGCTAACTAACGAATGGCTTCACGAGAGGAACAAAGACTACCCCCCTAAAATCTGTGGTCGAGGGGCCTCCCGGGTGGCGCAGTGGTTAAGGGCGCTGTACTGCAGCGCCAGCTGTGCCATCAGAGTCCCTGGGGTTCGCGCCCAGGCTCTGTCGTAACCGGCCGCGACCGGGAGGTCCGTGGGGCGACGCACAATTGGCCTAGCGTCGTCCGGGTTAGGGAGGGCTTGGTCGGTAGGGGTGTCCTTGTCTCATCGCGCACCAGCGACTCCTGTGGCGGGCCGGGCGCAGTGCGCGCTAACCAAGGTGGCCAGGTGCACGGTGTTTCCTCCGGCGCATTGGTGCGGCTGGCTTCCGGGTTGGATGCGCGCTGTGTTAAGAAGCAGTGCGGCTTGGTTGGGTTGTGTATCGGAGGACGCATGACTTTCAACCTTCGTCTCTCCCGAGCCCCTACGGGAGTTGTAGCGATGAGACAAGATAGTAGCTACTACAACAATTGGAGACCAGGAAATTGGAGAGAAAAAGGAGTAAAACATTTTTTTTTAAATAAAAGTCTGGTCGATGTGTGTCGCGTTTGCGGGGAAAATGTTCCCAGTAAGAGTCTCAAGCTGAAACTTTGGGCCGATAGAACAGATGCACAAGACACGTGGGGGAAGGTGTTGTGGGAAATGATTGGTAGATTAAGACAATTATAGGTCCAATGTAACAGTATATACTTTTTTATCTCAATGTCAGAATTGATGGGTAACAAGTACCTTACTAAGACTGTTTTTTGACAATTTTAATTGAAAACAAAAATAGCTTCTTAGCAAATAGCAAATTTTGCTAGGACTGTCTGGGAGTAGGGAGAGGAAATCGGACAACTAGCTGTTATTAGTAGAGGTTTGGAACTCTGGCTTGGAACTCTGGCTTGGAACTCTGGCTTGGAACTCTGGCTTGGAACTCTGGCTTGGAACTCTGGCTTGGAACTCTGGCTTGGAACTCTGGCTTGGAACTCTGGCTTGGAACTCTGGCTTGGAACTCTCTTATTGGTCTACTAACTCATTTACCACCTAGTGATGTCATCAGGCAGGCCAAAAACTCCATCCCACCAAAAACGGGCAGAAATTTCAGGCTGTCTTTTCAAACAGCTCTTACACGAAAAAGGCCATTTATCACAATTTCACAGAATTATTCCAACCTCATTGTGAAAATATATATATAAAAACACAGGAATTATTCTGCACTGGGCCTTTAAACCAATGAGCAATACTCCGGGAGAAATCTCCTGCCACTCTGTATCCTAACGAAGGCCAATATTCACATCGTGATCCACCAGATCCTCCTCACATTTTGGGCGGAGGAATCAGCGAACAAGATAAGTGAGGAACAGGCCAGTACCTGAGTAGTGTTGAGGCTGGGGGTCGGGTCAGGTGAGGACTGGCTGCTGGGCTCCTCAGTGATGCTGGGCGGGAGAGGAGCAGGACGCAGGGCAGAACCAGGACCACTAACACGCCACGGATAAGAATTAGGACAGGTTTTAAAAACTAAACAAGTACACATTGCATGATTGAATCAATATACAGTATATCTTGATACTCCTGGACACACGTCAGTGATGTATGTGAATATTAACCGCACACTGCATCAATACAGGGGGAGGTGTGACCGAGGGAGGCAGGGGGGGTGTGACCGAGGGAGGCAGGGGGGGTGTGACCGAGGGAGGCAGGGGGGGTGTGACCGAGGGAGGCAGGGGGGGGTGTGACCGAGGCAGGGGGGGAAGTGTGACTGAGGCAGGGGGGGAAGTGTGACTGAGGGAGGCAGGGGGGGAAGTGTGACTGAGGGAGGCAGGGGGGGAAGTGTGACTGAGGGAGGCAGGGGGGAAGTGTGACTGAGGGAGGCAGGGGGGAAGTGTGACTGAGGGAGGCAGGGGGGAAGTGTGACTGAGGGAGGCAGGGGGGGAAGTGTGACTGAGGGAGGCAGGGGGGGAAGTGTGACTGAGGGAGGCAGGGGGGAAGTGTGACTGAGGCGGGGGGGGGGGGGTGTGACTGAGGGAGGCAGGGGGAGGTGTGACTGAGGCAGGGGGGGGTGTGACTGAGGCAGGGGGGGTGTGACTGAGGCAGGGGGGGTGTGACTGAGGGAGAGAGGGGGGGAGGTGTGACAGAGAGGGGGGTGTGACTGAGGGAGGCAGGGGGGGAGGTGTGCCTGAGGGAGGCAGGGGGGGAGGTGTGACTGAGGGAGGCAGGGGGGGAGGTGTGACTGAGGGAGGCAGGGGGGAGGTGTGACTGAGGGAGGCAGGGGGGAGGTGTGACTGAGGGAAGCAGGGGGGAGGTGTGACTGAGGGAGGCAGGTATGACTGAGGGAGGCAGGGGGGGTGTGACTGAGGGAGGCAGGGGGGGGTGTGACTGAGGGAGGCAGGGGGAGGTGTGACTGAGGGAGGCAGGGGGAGGTGTGACTGAGGGAGGCAGGGGGGAGGTGTGACTGAAGGAGGCAGGGGGGGTGTGACTGAGGGAGGCGGGGGGGGTGTGACTGAGGGAGGCAGGGGGAGGTGTGACTGAGGGAGGCAGGGGGGGAGGTGTGACTGAGGGAGGCAGGGGGGAGGTGTGACTGAGGGAGGCAGGGGGGGAGGTGTGACTGAGGGAGGCAGGGGGGAGGTGTGACTGAGGGAGGCAGGGGGGGAGGTGTGACTGAGGGAGGCAGGGGGGGAGGTGTGACTGAGGGAGGAAGGGGGGGAGGTGTGACTGAGGGAGGCAGGGGGGGAGGTGTGACTGAGGGAGGCAGGGGGCGAGGTGTGACTGAGGGAGGCAGGGGGGGAGGTGTGACTGAGGGAGGCAGGGGGGGAGGTGTGACTGAGGGAGGCAGGGGGGGAGGTGTGACTGAGGGAGGCAGGGGGGGAGGTGTGACTGAGGGAGGCAGGGGGGGAGGTGTGACTGAGGGAGGCAGGGGGGGAGGTGTGACTGAGGGAGGCAGGGGGGGTGTGACTGAGGGAGGCAGGGGGGGAGGTGACTGAGGGAGGCAGGGGGGGAGGTGTGACTGAGGGAGGCAGGGGGGGAGGTGTGACTGAGGGAGGCAGGGGGGGAGGTGACTGAGGGAGGCAGGGGGGGAGGTGACTGAGGGAGGCAGGGGGGAGGTGACTGAGGGAGGCAGGGGGGGAGGTGTGACTGAGGGAGGCAGGGGGGGAGGTGTGACTGAGGGAGGCAGGGGGGGAGGTGTGACTGAGGGAGGCAGGGGGGGAGGTGTGACTGAGGGAGGCAGGGGGGGAGGTGTGACTGAGGGAGGCAGGGGGGGAGGTGTGACTGAGGGAGGCAGGGGGGGAGGTGTGACTGAGGGAGGCAGGGGGGGAGGTGTGACTGAGGGAGGCAGGGGGGAGGTGTGACTGAGGGAGGCAGGGGGGAGGTGTGACTGAGGGAGGCAGGGGGGGAGGTGTTATTGGGGTGAGGTGTGACTGAGGTAAATGGTGCTTTCAAGACAACTGGGAACTCTTGGGGGAAAAAAAAGGTGAAATCATGACGTCAGTGATCATCAGGTTGGAAAGTCAGAGCTCTAGAAAGATGCCCGAGTTTCCAACTTTGAATTCCGAGCTGGAATACTGCCTGCCACCCCCCCCCAGAGTTCCTATTGTCTTGAACGCACTGACGTTGGAGATTCCCAGGTTCCCAGTTGTTTGAATGCGGCAGGGGGGGAGGTGTGACTGAGGGAGGCAGGGGGGGTGTGACTGAGGGAGGCAGGGGGGGAGGTGTGACTGAGGGAGGCAGGGGGGGAGGTGACTGAGGGAGGCAGGGGGGGAGGTGACTGAGGGAGGCAGGGGGGAGGTGTGACTGAGGGAGGCAGGGGGGGAGGTGTGACTGAGGGAGGCAGGGGGGGAGGTGTGACTGAGGGAGGCAGGGGGGGAGGTGTGACTGAGGGAGGCAGGGGGGGAGGTGTGACTGAGGGAGGCAGGGGGGGAGGTGTGACTGAGGGAGGCAGGGGGGGAGGTGTGACTGAGGGAGGCAGGGGGGGAGGTGTGACTGAGGGAGGCAGGGGGGAGGTGTGACTGAGGGAGGCAGGGGGGAGGTGTGACTGAGGGAGGCAGGGGGGGAGGTGTTATTGGGGTGAGGTGTGACTGAGGTAAATGGTGCTTTCAAGACAACTGGGAACTCTTGGGGGAAAAAAAAGGTGAAATCATGACGTCAGTGATCATCAGGTTGGAAAGTCAGAGCTCTAGAAAGATGCCCGAGTTTCCAACTTTGAATTCCGAGCTGGAATACTGCCTGCCACCCCCCCCCAGAGTTCCTATTGTCTTGAACGCACTGACGTTGGAGATTCCCAGGTTCCCAGTTGTTTGAATGCGGCATAAGGTGAGGCGGTGACTGAGGCAAGGCGTTACTGACCGGAGTCGGCTCTGGAAACGAGACAGGAAGCGTGTAGAGATGCTGAATCGGGGGTTGAGGAAGAGGCTCTCGGTCTCTATGGGTGGAGTCTGTAGACTGGACAGGTCAGTCTCAAACCTCTCTACAGGGGCAGAACAGATAGCAGTTATAGCTAGCTACAAACTGTACTTACAATACATCCTAACTGTTACCAAATTGTAAAAAATGGTTTACGAGACACTAGCCTAGACTCACAACCACATCCGTCTGTCCGACGGCCTGGTTAGGGTTAGACCCAGACCAGAGTATGTGAGCTGGAGCGGAGCCTGTCCAACTCGCCTGCAGCGCGGAGCAAGTTTCCCCAAAGACCTTCTCACCCGCGCCAGTATAGCTCACTTCATGAGTTCAGGGGACGCCCGGCCCAGCATGCATCTGTCGTCTAGTCGTCTGCTGCTATAGACCCTTGCTTTAGTTACTGTCAAAGGAGGTAGATTTGGTAGATCCAGGTAGTTTGGTGTTGGTTAAAACGGTGATTTTAACGAATGGAGCCAATTTGGAATGACGGTAGTTTAAAGTTTTTTACTTTCTGTGAGCGAGGAGAGGTTGGGGAAGGACGTGGAACAACTGGGGCAGTTGCTCGCCGCTCTGTGAGCGAGGAGAGGTTGGGGAAGGACGTGGAACAACTGGGGCAGTTGCTCGCCGCTCTGTGAGCGAGGAGAGGTTGGGGAAGGACGTGGAACAACTGGGGCAGTTGCGCGCCGCTCTGTGAGCGAGGAGAGGTTGGGGAAGGACGTGGAACAACTGGGGCAGTTGCTCGCCGCTCTGTGAGCGAGGAGAGGTTGGGGAAGGACGTGGAACAACTGGGGCAGTTGCTCGCCGCTCTGTGAGCGAGGAGAGGTTGGGGAAGGACGTGGAACAACTGGGGCAGTTGCTCGCCGCTCTGTGAGCGAGGAGAGGTTGGGGAAGGACGTGGAACAACTGGGGCAGTTGCTCGCCGCTCTGTGAGCGAGGAGAGGTTGGGGAAGGACGTGGAACAACTGGGGCAGTTGCTCGCCGCTCTGTGAGCGAGGAGAGGTTGGGGAAGGACGTGGAACAACTGGGGCAGTTGCTCGCCGCTCTGTGAGCGAGGAGAGGTTGGGGAAGGACGTGGAACAACTGGGGCAGTTGCTCGCCGCTCTGTGAGCGAGGAGAGGTTGGGGAAGGACGTGGAACAACTGGGGCAGTTGCGCGCCGCTCTGTGAGCGAGGAGAGGTTGGGGAAGGACGTGGAACAACTGGGGCAGTTGCGCGCCGCTCTGTGAGCGAGGAGAGGTTGGGGAAGGACGTGGAACAACTGGGGCAGTTGCTCGCCGCTCTGTGAGCGAGGAGAGAGATTTCCGACCGCTCGACTCACATACTCTGACCCAGACAAGAGGCTTGTGGCTCATTACATCACCATCATCATCATCATCATCATCCGTACCCTCGTTGCTCAGGTGATTGGCCATGGTGTCAAAGTGTTGTCTAAGGAGTGTCTGTGGATCTTCCTCCTCTTCCTCCACTCCAGAACTACCTGTAGAACTCACCTGGCTCAGGGAGTCAGTATCTGTAGAGGGAGAAGAAGAGTCAGTGTCTACAGGGAGACGAGAGGAGAGGAGTCAGTATCTACAGGGGGAGACGAGAGGAGTCAGTATCTACAGGGGGAGAGGAGAGGAGTCAGTATCTAAAGGGGGAGACAAGAGGAGAGAAGTCAGGGAGTCAGTATCTACAGGGGGAGACAAGAGGAGAGGAGTCAGGGAGTCAGTATCTACAGGGGGAGAGGAGAGGAGTCAGTATGTACAGGGGGAGACAAGAGGAGAGGAGTCAGGGAGTCAGTATGTACAGGGGGAGACAAGAGGAGAGGAGTCAGGGAGTCAGTATCTACAGGGGGAGACGAGAGGAGTCAGTATCTACAGTGGGAGACAAGAGGACAAGAGTCAGGGAGTCAGTATCTACAGTGGGAGACAAGAGGACAAGAGTCAGGGAGTCAGTATCTACAGTGGGAGACAAGAGGACAAGAGTCAGGGAGTCAGTATCTACAGTGGGAGACAAGAGGAGAGGAGTCAGGGAGTCAGTATCTACAGGGGGAGACAAGAGGAGAGGAGTCAGGGAGTCAGTATCTACAGGGGGAGACAAGAGGAGAGGAGTCAGGGAGTCAGTATCTACAGGGGGAGACGAGAGGAGTCAGTATCTACAGGGGGAGACGAGAGGAGAGGAGTCAGTATCTACAGGGGGAGACGAGAGGAGAGGAGTCAGTATCTACAGGGGGAGACGAGAGGAGAGGAGTCAGTATCTACAGGGGGAGACGAGAGGAGAGGAGTCAGTATCTACAGGGGGAGACGAGAGGAGAGGAGTCAGTATCTACAGGGGGAGACGAGAGGAGAGGAGTCAGTATCTACAGGGGGAGAGGAGAGGAGTCAGTATCTACAGGGGGAGAGGAGAGGAGTCAGTATCTACAGGGGGAGAGGAGAGGAGTCAGTATCTACAGGGGGAGAGGAGAGGAGTCAGTATCTAAAGGGGGAGACAAGAGGAGAGGAGTCAGGGAGTCAGTATCTACAGGGGGAGACAAGAGGAGAGGAGTCAGGGAGTCAGTATCTACAGGGGGAGAGGAGAGGAGTCATTATCTACAGGGGGAGACGAGAGGAGAGGAGTCAGTATCTACAGGGGGAGAGGAGAGGAGTCAGTATCTACAGGGGGAGAGGAGAGGAGTCAGTATCTAAAGGGGGAGACAAGAGGAGAGGAGTCAGGGAGTCAGTATCTACAGGGGGAGACAAGAGGAGAGGAGTCAGGGAGTCAGTATCTACAGGGGGAGACGAGAGGAGTCAGTATCTACAGGGGGAGACGAGAGGAGAGGAGTCAGTATCTACAGGGGGAGACGAGAGGAGAGGAGTCAGGATCTACAGGGGGAGACAAGAGGAGAGGAGTCAGGGAGTCAGTATCTACAGGGGAAGACAAGAGGAGTCAGGGAGTCAGTATCTACAGGGGGAGACAAGAGGAGAGGAGTCAGGGAGTCAGTATCTACAGGGGAAGACAAGAGGAGTCAGGGAGTCAGTATCTACAGGGGGAGACGAGAGGAGTCAGTATCTACAGGGGGAGACAAGAGGAGAGGAGTCAGTATCTACAGGGGGAGACGAGAGGAGTCAGTATCTACAGTGGGAGACAAGAGGAGAGGAGTCAGGATCTACAGGGGGAGACGAGAGGAGTCAGGGAGTCAGTATCTACAGGGGGAGACGAGAGGAGTCAGTATCTACAGGGGGAGACAAGAGGAGAGGAGTCAGGGAGTCAGTATCTACAGGGGGAGACAAGAGGAGAGGAGTCAGGGAGTCAGTATCTACAGGGGGAGACAAGAGGAGAGGAGTCAGGGAGTCAGTATCTACAGGGGGAGACGAGAGGAGTCAGTATCTACAGTGGGAGACAAGAGGACAAGAGTCAGGGAGTCAGTATCTACAGTGGGAGACAAGAGGACAAGAGTCAGGGAGTCAGTATCTACAGTGGGAGACAAGAGGAGAGGAGTCAGGGAGTCAGTATCTACAGGGGGAGACAAGAGGAGAGGAGTCAGGGAGTCCGTATCTACAGGGGGAGACAAGAGGAGAGGAGTCAGTATCTACAGGGGGAGACAAGAGGAGAGGAGTCAGGGAGTCAGTATCTACAGGGGGAGACAAGAGGAGAGGAGTCAGGGAGTCAGTATCTACAGGGGAGACAAGAGGAGAGGAGTCAGGGAGTCAGTATCTACAGGGGGAGACGAGAGGAGTCAGTATCTACAGTGGGAGACAAGAGGACAAGAGTCAGGGAGTCAGTATCTACAGTGGGAGACGAGAGGAGTCAGTATCTACAGTGGGAGACAAGAGGAGAGGAGTCAGGGAGTCAGTATCTACAGGGGGAGACAAGAGGAGAGGAGTCAGGGAGTCAGTATCTACAGGGGGAGACAAGAGGAGAGGAGTCAGGGAGTCAGTATCTACAGGGGGAGACGAGAGGAGTCAGTATCTACAGTGGGAGACAAGAGGACAAGAGTCAGGGAGTCAGTATCTACAGTGGGAGACAAGAGGACAAGAGTCAGGGAGTCAGTATCTACAGTGGGAGACAAGAGGACAAGAGTCAGGGAGTCAGTATCTACAGTGGGAGACAAGAGGAGAGGAGTCAGGGAGTCAGTATCTACAGGGGGAGACAAGAGGAGAGGAGTCAGGGAGTCAGTATCTACAGGGGGAGACAAGAGGAGAGGAGTCAGGGAGTCAGTATCTACAGGGGGAGACAAGAGGAGAGGAGTCAGGGAGTCAGTATCTACAGGGGAGACAAGAGGAGAGGAGTCAGGGAGTCAGTATCTACAGGCTAATAGGGGTGGAAATATCATCCATTCATATTGTCAGACCCGGTGGCTTGTCATTGTTGACAACAACACCCCTTTTCACCTCTTCCACACTCACTTTACGTAATTCAAAAGTACAATTCTGGTCTTTCATAATTTGGTCAGATATACTTGGATGTGTAGTGTCGGCGTTTGTTGCTGGCATGTCATGCCTAAGTGTATCTCGTCAATGAAGAAGTCATTAAAGTAGGTTGGCAATATCAGTGGGTTTTCTGATGAATGAGCCATCTGATTCAGTGAATGATGAAGCCGAGTTGGCTCCCCCCCTCTACTACACCTGTTGTATTCAGCATTTCACTGTAAGGTCTACTACACCTGTTGTATTCAGCATTTCACTGTAAGGTCTACTACACCTGTTGTATTCAGCATTTCACTGTGAGGTCTACTACACCTGTTGTATTCAGCATTTCACTGTGAGGTCTACTACACCTGTTGTATTCAGCATTTCACTGTAAGGTCTACTACACCTGTTGTATTCAACATTTCACTGTAAGGTCTACCTACACCTGTTGTATTCAGCATTTCACTGTAAGGTCTACTACACCTGTTATATTCAGCATTTCACTGTAAGGTCTACCTACACCTGTTGTATTCAGCATTTCACTGTAAGGTCTACTACACCTGTTGTATTCAGCAGTTCACTGTGAGGTCTACTACACCTGTTGTATTCAGCATTTCACTGTGAGGTCTACCTACACCTGTTGTATTCAGCATTTCACTGTGAGGTCTACTACACCTGTTGTATTCAGCAGTTCACTGTGAGGTCTACTACACCTGTTGTATTCAGCATTTCACTGTGAGGTCTACCTACACCTGTTGTATTCAGCATTTCACTGTGAGGTCTACCTACACCTGTTGTATTCAGCATTTCACTGTGAGGTCTACTACACCTGTTGTATTCAGCATTTCACTGTAAGGTCTACCTACACCTGTTGTATTCAGCATTTCACTGTGAGGTCTACTACACCTGTTGTATTCAGCATTTCACTGTGAGGTCTACTACACCTGTTGTATTCAGCATTTCACTGTGAGTTCTACTACACCTGTTGTATTCAGCATTTCACTGTGAGGTCTACTACACCTGTTGTATTCAGCATTTCACTGTGAGGTCTACTACACCTGTTGTATTCAGCATTTCACTGTAAGGTCTACTACACCTGTTGTATTCAGCATTTCACTGTAAGGTCTACTACACCTGTTGTATTCAGCATTTCACTGTGAGGTCTACTACAGCTGTTGTATTCAGCATTTCACTGTGAGGTCTACTACACCTGTTGTATTCAGCATTTCACTGTAAGGTCTACTACACCTGTTGTATTCAGCATTTCACTGTAAGGTCTACCTACACCTGTTGTATTCAGCATTTCACTGTAAGGTCTACTACACCTGTTGTATTCAGCAGTTCACTGTGAGGTCTACTACACCTGTTGTATTCAGCATTTCACTGTGAGGTCTACTACACCTGTTGTATTCAGCATTTCACTGTGAGGTCTACCTACACCTGTTGTATTCAGCATTTCACTGTAAGGTCTACCTACACCTGTTGTATTCAGCAGTTCACTGTGAGGTCTACTACACCTGTTGTATTCAGCATTTCACTGTAAGGTCTAGTACACCTGTTGTATTCAGCATTTCACTGTGAGGTCTACTACACCTGTTGTATTCAGCATTTCACTCTAAGGTCTACTACACCTGTTGTATTCAGCATTTCACTGTAAGGTCTACTACACCTGTTGTATTCAGCATTTCACTGTAAGGTCTACTACACCTGTTGTATTCAGCATTTCACTGTGAGGTCTACTACACCTGTTGTATTCAGCATTTCACTGTGAGGTCTACTACACCTGTTGTATTCAGCATTTCACTGTAAGGTCTACTACACCTGTTGTATTCAGCATTTCACTGTAAGGTCTACTACACCTGTTGTATTCAGCATTTCACTGTAAGGTCTACTACACCTGTTGTATTTAGCATTTCACTGTGAGGTCTACTACACCTGTTGTATTCAGCATTTCACTGTGAGGTCTACTTACACCTGTTGTATTCAGCATTTCACTCTAAGGTCTACTACACCTGTTGTATTTAGCATTTCACTGTGAGGTCTACTACACCTGTTGTATTCAGCATTTCACTGTGAGGTCTACTTACACCTGTTGTATTCAGCGCACGTGCCAAATAAACTTTGATTTGAATAGTGTAGTGGTAGTAGTATATTAGTGTAGTGGTAGTGGTATATTAGTGTAGTGGTAGTAGTATATTAGTGTAGTGGTAGTAGTATATTAGTGTAGTGGTAGTAGTATATTAGTGTAGTGGTATTGGTATATTAGTGTAGTGGTAGTGGTATATTAGTGTAGTGGTAGTGGTATATTAGTGTAGTGGTAGTAGTATATTAGTGTAGTGGTATTGGTATATTAGTGTAGTGGTAGTGGTATATTAGTGTAGTGGTATATTAGTGTAGTGGTATATTAGTGTAGTGGTATATTAGTGTAGTGGTAGTAGTATATTAGTGTAGTGGTAGTAGTATATTAGTGTAGTGGTATTGGTATATTAGTGTAGTGGTAGTGGTATATTAGTGTAGTGGTAGTGGTATATTAGTGTAGTGGTAGTAGTATATTAGTGTAGTGGTAGTAGTATATTAGTGTAGTGGTATTGGTATATTAGTGTAGTGGTAGTGGTATATTAGTGTAGTGGTATATTAGTGTAGTGGTATATTAGTGTAGTGGTATATTAGTGTAGTGGTATATTAGTGTAGTGGTAGTAGTATATTAGTGTAGTGGTAGTAGTATATTAGTGTAGTGGTATTGGTATATTAGTGTAGTGGTAGTGGTATATTAGTGTAGTGGTAGTGGTATATTAGTGTAGTGGTAGTGGTATATTAGTGTAGTGGTATATTAGTGTAGTGGTATATTAGTGTAGTGGTATATTAGTGTAGTGGTATATTAGTGTAGTGGTATATTAGTGTAGTGGTAGTGGTATATTAGTGTAGTGGTATATTAGTGTAGTGGTATTGGTATATTAGTGTAGTGGTAGTGGTATATTAGTGTAGTGGTATATTAGTGTAGTGGTAGTGGTATATTAGTGTAGTGGTAGTGGTATATTAGTGTAGTGGTAGTGGTATATTAGTGTAGTGGTAGTGGTATATTAGTGTAGTGGTATATTAGTGTAGTGGTATATTAGTGTAGTGGTAGTGGTATATTAGTGTAGTGGTAGTAGTATATTAGTGTAGTGGTAGTGGTATATTAGTGTAGTGGTAGTGGTATATTAGTGTAGTGGTAGTGGTATATTAGTGTAGTGGTATATTAGTGTAGTGGTATATTAGTGTAGTGGTAGTGGTATATTAGTGTAGTGGTAGTAGTATATTAGTGTAGTGGTAGTGGTATATTAGTGTAGTGGTATATTAGTGTAGTGGTAGTGGTATATTAGTGTAGTGGTAGTGGTATATTAGTGTAGTGGTAGTAGTATATTAGTGTAGTGGTAGTAGTATATTAGTGTAGTGGTAGTATTGTAGTAGTATATTAGTATATGTAGTGGTGTTAGTAGAGTAGTAGTATTATAGTAGAGCAGTGGTAGTAATTGTACTATAGTAGTCGTGTGTACTAGTCCTACCATCCTGGGGTTGGTCCTGGCTCTCTGCAGAACCAACACAACAGGCGCTGTCTGGACTCAGCTCGTCCTCTCCTCCCCAGCCCTGCTGCCGCTGGCCAAACTCACTGCGCGCACACACACACACACACACACACACAGGGGCAAAAAAAGTATTTAGTTAGCCACCAATTGTGCAAGTTCTCCCACTTAAAAAGATGAGAGAGGCCTGTAATTTTCATCATAGGTACACTTCAACTATGACAGACAAAATGAGAAAGAAACATCCAGAAAATCACATTGTAGGATTTTTAATGAATTTATTTGCAAATTATGGTGGAAAATAAGTATTTGGTCAATAACAAAAGTTTCTCAATACTTTGTTATACACCCTTTGTTGGCAATGACAAGAGGTCAAACGTTTTCTGTAAGTCTTCACAAGGTTTTCACACACTGTTGCTGGTATTTTGGCCCATTCCTCCATGCAGATCTCCTCTAGAGCAGTGATGTTTTGGGGCTGTTGCTGGGCAACACAGACTTTCAACTCCCTCCAAAGATTTTCTATGGGGTTGAGATCTGGAGACTGGCTAGGCCACTCCAGGACCTTGAAATGCTTCTTACGAAGCCACTCCTTCGTTGCCCGGGTGGTGTGTTTGGGATCATTGTCATGCTGAAAGACCCAGCCACGTTTCATCTTCAATGCCCTTGCTGATGGAAGGAGGTTTTCACTCAAAAATCTCACGATACATGGCCCTATTCATTCTTTCCTTTACACGGATCAGTCGTCCTGGTCCCTTTGCAGAAAAACAGCCCCAAAGCATGATGTTTCCACCCCCATGCTTCACAGTAGGTACGGTGTTCTTGTTCTTTGGATGCAACTCAGCACTCTTTGTCCTCCAAACACGACGAGTTGAGTTTTTACCAAAAAGTTATATTTTGGTTTGATCTGACCATATGACATTCTCCCAATCTTCTTCTGGATCATCCAAATACTCTCTAGCAAACTTCAGACGGGCCTGGACATGTACTGGCTTAAGCAGGGAGACATGTCTGGCACTGCAGGATTTGAGTCCCTGGCGGCGTAGTGTGTTACTGATGGTAGGCTTTGTTACTTTGGTCCCAGCTCTCTGCAGGTCATTTTGACCCCACGGGGTGAGATCTTGCGTGGAGCCCCAGATCGAGAGAGATTATCAGTGGTCTTGTATGTCTTCCATTTCCTAATAATTGCTCCAACAGTTGATTTCTTCAAACCAAGCTGCTTACCTATTGCAGATTCAGTCTTCCCAGCCTGGTGCAGGTCTACAATTTTGTTTCTGGTGTCCTTTGACAGCTCTTTGGTCTTGGCCATAGTGGAGTTTAGAGTGTGACTGTGAAGTTGTGGACAGGTGTCTTTTATACTGATAACAAGTTCAAACAGGTGCCATTAATACAGGTAATGAGTGGAGGACAGAGGAGCCTCTTAAAGAAGAAGTTACAGGTCTGTGAGAGCCAGAAATCTTGCTTATTTGTAGGTGACCAAATACTTATTTTCCACCATAATTTGCAAATAAATTCATAAAAAATCCTACAATGTGATTTTCTGGATTTTTTTTCTCTAATTTTGTCTGTCACGGTTGAAGTGTACCTATGATAAAAAGATCAGAGGCCTGTAATTTGTAAGTGGGAGAACTTGCACAATTGGTGGCTGACTAAATACTTTTTTGCCCCACTGTATGTATGTATGTACGTATATATACACACACACACAAAGCAGCCCTACATAAACAACTATAACCTCATACACAAAGCGTCCCCACATCCAACTCATTTTGAGAGAAACAGTAACTAGATGTCCAACCAGACAGATCCACTCTGACTCACCCCTCTCCTCCTCCAGTGGACAGCGTGGTGCTGTTAGCCGGGTAAAGAACGTAGCTACTGAGGCCTGGACCAAACATGTCGTCACTGTCCGGTAGGGCCAGGAACCCGGGCCTCTGAAGAGACCCAGAACCCTAAATAATTACAAATATGTCAATGTGTTGTTTGTCTGGACTGAGTGATAACAATATGGAACCTACAACATACCACGTCTGAGATAAAAAAAAAAAATACAAAAAATGTTTATTTTTTTAGTTTTGAGTGAAGTATCTTTAAAACAGACCTGATCTTCGTTGTCGTCATCCTCCACCACATCTTCCTCCTCCTCCACCACATCTTCCTCCTCCTCCACCACTGCCACATCTTCCTCCTCCTCCTCTCCAAGCAGGCTGTCCAGGCTCTGAGGGTGGAAGTATGAATCTTCCTCCTCATCCTCCTCCTCCTCCTCCTCTCCTGGTCCCTCTGCTCTGCGGGGGGTGGGTGAGAGAGGGCGCTGCAGGCTGTGTGTCTCCAGGACAGAGCGGATGGCCAGGGGGTTGAGATGCTCTGCCCAGCGCCCGCGCGGCTGGAGGTGTGCTGCCTGGAGCTCGGCAGGGAGAACAGTGGTGCCTGCTGCAGGACCCTGACATAATAACGAGACCATCTCAAATCACAAGAAGGCTCTGTTAAAGTGCACAATGCCAACATAGCCCGAGAGGCAACATCCGACCATCAGAGTGAGGGAACTGCCACAAGACTGAGTCACAACACTTAACATACAGCCAGTGCTTTCAGAAGGTATTCATACCCCTCTACTTAACATACAGCCAGTGCATTCAGAAGGTATTCATACCCCTCTACTTAACATACAGCCAGTGCTTTCAGAAGGTATTCATACCCCTCTACTTAACATACAGCCAGTGCTTTCAGAAGGTATTCATACCCCTCTACTTAACATACAGCAGAAAGCTAAGTTACATAGGTATTCATACCTCTGAGTCAATACGTTTGAATCCCCTTTGGCAGCGATTACAGCTGCAAGTCTTTCTGGGTAAGTCTATAAAGCCTCGTTCACACTGCAGACAAAATTTGTTTTGTTTTTGAATTATTGACTGTCCAAACAGCAAGTTACATGTGACCAAATCGGATGTGTGCGTTCAGACAGCAGTCATTTACTGACAAGACAAGTTGTCATAGTAACAACGGGTGACAACAATGCCTGCCACGGACACGTCTCAGTTCTGAATGTTCTAAATCAAAGCGTAAGAACACTTTTTAAAGCCTCAAAAGGGATAAGACGATCCAACGGTCGTAACGAGTCCTTTTCGGCTAGCCACAGCGGTCACTTCGCAAGCTAGCTCTTGAGCTTTCTGACACACACACACTCATTTCTTTGTAAACCATTAACGAGCTAGTTAGCTAACATACCACGTGTTCCTGTCAAAGTGTCAATGGAGTGAGTAGCTAGCAAACAACAAGTTGTGCTGAATAACAGTCAAAGAAAAAAAAAAACTTAAAATAAAATCAGATTTGACCGATCAGACAAGTCACAGATTTATATCTGACACCGGCAAAGGTGGTTTTAAATGTGGCTTGAATTATCAGATCCCATGTGCTTTTTGGCTGTTCAGACTGCAGGAAAAAGGATTGATGTGCAAATCGATAGGATTGGAGACAGTTCAAAACTGCCAAGGTGAACGCGGCTAAAGAGCATTGAACACCTTCATTGTACATTTGCCCATGATTTTTTTTTTCTCTCTAAATTCTTCAAGCTCTGACAAATTGGTTGTTGATCATTGCTAGACAACCATTTTAAAGTTTTGCCATAGATTTTCATGCAGCTTTATACTGAACAAAAATGGGAATGCAACAATTTCAAAAGACTTTTCTTAATTAAAAGTTCATTCAAATAAATTAATTAGGACCTTGTCCTAATCTATGGATTTCGCATGACTGGGCAGGGGTGCATCCATAGGTGGGCCTGGGAGGGCACAGGCCCACCGAATTAGCAGCCAGGCCCAACCAATCAGAATGAGTCCCCCCCCCCCCCCCCCCACATAGGAGCTGTATTAAAACACAGTTATACTTCAGCAACCCCCTGCTTTTTGTGCGTATGGAACATTTCTGGGATTTTTATTTTAGCAGATGAAACCAACACTTTACATGTTGCATTTATAATTTTGTTGCGTTTATATTTTTGTTCGCCAAGTCAAAACTGTAACTCGGCCACTCAGTAACATTCACTGCCGTCTTGGTAAGCAACTCCAGTGTAGATTTGGCCTTGTGTTTTAGGTTATTGTCTTGCTGAAAGGTGAATTCATCTCCCAGTGTCTGGTGGAAAAGCAGACTGAACCAGGTTTTCCCTCTAGGATGTTGCCTGTGCTTAGCTCCATTCGGTTTATTTTTTATCCTGAAAAACTCCCCAGTCCTTAACGATTACAAGCATAACCCATAACATGATGCAGCCACCACTATGCATGTAAACATGGAGAGTGGTACTCGGTAATGTATTGGATTTGCAGTTTTACTTTGTACAGGCTTCCTTTTCTCTCTGTCAATTAGGTTCGTATTGTGGAGTAACTACAATGCTGTTGATCGATCATCAGTTTTCTCCTATCACAGCCATTAAACTCTGTTTTATAGTCAACATTGGCCTCACGGTGAAATCCCTGAGCAGTTTCCTTCCTCTCCGGCAACTGAGTTAGGAGGGACGCCTGTATCTTTGTAGTGACTGGGTGTATTGATACACCATCCAAGGTGTAATTAATAACTTCACCTTGCTCAAAGGGATATTCAATGTGCTTTTTAAAAATGTATTCTTACCCATCTACCAACAGGTGCCCTTCTTTCAAGGTATTGGAAAACCTCCCTGGTCTTTGTGGTTGAATCTGTGTTTGAAATTCACTGTTCGACTGAGGGACCTTACAGATAATTGTATGCGTGGGGTACGGAGATGAGGTAGTCATTCACAAATCATGTCATTAAACACTATTATTACACACAGAGAACCTGCAATTTATCATGTGACTTGTTAAGCAAGTCTTTACTCCTGAACGTATTTAGGCTTTACAAAACAAAAAGGTGTTGAATACTTATCGACTCAAGATATTTCAGCTTTTCATTTTTCCCCATTTTTTTAAAAACATTTAAAAAAAAAATGGAAATCCACTTTGACATTATGGGATGTGAAGGCCAGGGACATGTTTGTTGATGTTGAAAGTTAATAAAACATTCAGACTGTAACAACAAAATGGAGGCACCAACTGGTGAAGGCTGGAGGTGTGCTGCCTGGAGCTCGGCAGGGAGAGCCAGTGGTGCCTGCTGCAGGACCCTGACATAACAGCGAAGGCACCAACTGGACTGGTGGAGGCACCAACTGGACTGGTGGAGGCACCAACTGGACTGAACTGGTGGAGGCACCAACTAGACTGAACTGGTGGAGGCACCAACTAGACTGAACTGGTGGAGGCACCAACTAGACTGAACTGGTGGAGGCACCAACTAGACTGAACTGGTGGAGGCACCAACTGGACTGGTGGAGGCACCAACTGGTGGAGGCACCAACTGGTGGAGGCACCAACTGGTGGAGGCACCAACTGGTGGAGGCACCAACTGAACTGGTGGAGGCACCAACTGGTGGAGGCACCAACTGGTGGAGGCACCAACTGGTGGAGGCACCAACTGGACTGGTGGAGGCACCAACTGGACTGGTGGAGGCACCAACTGGTGAAGGCACCAACTGAACTGGTGGAGGCACCAACTAGACTGGTGGAGGCACCAACTGGACTGGTGGAGGCACCAACTGGTGAAGGCACCAACTGGACTGGTGGAGGCACCAACTGGACTGGTGGAGGCACCAACTGGACTGGTGGAGGCACCAACTGGACTGAACTGGTGAAGGCACCAACTAGACTGGTGGAGGCACCAACTGGACTGGTGGAGGCACCAACTGTACTGAACTGGTGAAGGCACCAACTAGACTGGTGGAGGCACCAACTGGACTGGTGGAGGCACCAACTGGACTGAACTGGTGAAGGCACCAACTAGACTGGTGAAGGCACCAACTGAACTGGTGGAGGCACCAACTGGACTGAACTGGTGGAGGCACCAACTAGACTGGTGGAGGCACCAACTGGTGCTTAGTTCTAACAGTTTACATTCCGTGTCTTAATTCATTTTTTTTATTTACCCTTTATTTAACTAGGCAAGTCAGTTTAGAACAAATTATTATTTTACAATGACGGCCTACCGGGGTATAGTGGGTTAACTTGTTCAAGGGCAGAACAACAGATTTTTACCTTGTCAGCTCGGGGGATTTGATCTTGCAACCTTTCGGTTACTAGTCCAAGGCTCTAACCACTAGGCTACCCTGCCACCCCCAGGCTAGTATTAATCTTATCCAGGCTACTATTAATCTTATCCAGGCTAGTATTAATCTTATCCAGGCTACAATTAATTTTATCCAGGCTAGTATTAAGACAATTCCCAGAGACATTGGTCCATCAGGGCTATTCAATTCCGGACATGGAGAGCCGAAAACATTAAGTTATTAGTTTTGTTTCTACCGGTAGTTAATTGAATTAGTCCCCGATTAGAAGGAGAGGGGATGAAAACCAGCAGTGTGCCGGCCCTCCAGGACAGGATTTGGGCAACCCTGATATAGTCTATATGGTTTCGGGAAGACTCACCAGTTTCCTGGCCCACATGGGCAGTTTGCCGTTGGTCTGTGGAACCATGGGGTCTAGAGCAAGGCAGTCTGGAGGAGACACATTGATGTTAAAACATTGATTGAAGCCCAAAGTCTGTTGCAAATTCCAACAACTTCCCTTTCTCTGAGCTTGTGGCATGGCGAATCGTTGTTAAATCGCAAATTGACTTTTTAAAAATGTATTCAATTCCACACTCTTATGTCCCTAAGTTAATATGAGCGGACTCACCATGAGTGATGTCACATCTAGCAGGAGTCCTGGGATCATCTTCCTCCTCTTCCTCTCCTGCCTGGGGGAGGTGGCCCAATGGCACAGTAATGAAGGTCTCTCTCCTGGACAAAGAGAAAGAGACACCTCACACAGAGTTACCTCACACAGAGTTACCTCACACAGAGTTACCTCACACAGAGTTACCTCACACAGGTTACCTCACACAGGTTACCTCACACAGGTTACCTCAGTGTTCTCTCTGTTATTATCTATGCATCGTAATTTTAATAACTTTACCTACATGTACATATTACCTCAATGTGTGCTCCCACACATCGACTCTGTACCGTAACACCCTGTATATAGCCTCCACGTTGACTCTGTACCGGTACCCCCTGTATATAACCTCCACATTGACTCTGTACCGTAATACCCTGTATATAGCCTCCACATTGACTCTGTACCGTAACACCCTGTATATAGCCTCCACATCGACTCTGTACCGTAACACCCTGTATATAGCCTCCACGTTGACTCTGTACCGGTACCCCCTGTATATAGCCTCCACGTTGACTCTGTACCGTAACACCCTGTATATAGTCTCCACATTGACTCTGTACCGGTACCCCCTGTATATAGCCTCCACATTGACTCTGTACCGGTACCCCCTGTATATAGCCTCCACATTGACTCTGTACCGTAACACCCTGTATATAGCCTCCACGTTGACTCTGTACCGGTACCCCCTGTATATAACCTCCACATTGACTCTGTACCGTAATACCCTGTATATAGCCTCCACATTGACTCTGTACCGTAACACCCTGTATATAGCCTCCACATCGACTCTGTACCGTAACACCCTGTATATAGCCTCCACGTTGACTCTGTACCGGTACCCCCTGTATATAGCCTCCACGTTGACTCTGTACCGTAACACCCTGTATATAGTCTCCACATTGACTCTGTACCGGTACCCCCTGTATATAGCCTCCACATTGACTCTGTACCGGTACCCCCTGTATATAGCCTCCACATTGACTCTGTACCGGTACCCCCTGTATATAGCCTCCACATTGACTCTGTACCGGTACCCCCTGTATATAGCCTCCACATCGACTCGGTACCGGTACCCCCTGAACTGTCTGGGAAAATACTCCTGGTCCCTAGTAAACGGTTAGTGTGACAAAACATTTAAAAAAGATTAATAACAAGAACAATATTGAGTTGCGCATTGTCGTCCCTAATGCCCGTTATCGCGCCATTCGTCCACCTCCATCACCTCATATTTCAACATGATAACACACAGCACCATGTCGCAAGGATCTGTACACAATTCCTGCACGCTGAAAATGTCCCAGTTCTTCCATGTTCTGCATAGTTACCTGTCACCCATTGAGCATGTTTGGGATGCTCTGGATCGATGTGTACGACTGGTTCTGAACCAACCCCCACCTTTCTTTTTTTTAAAAGGTATCTGTGACCAACAGACGCAAATCTGTATTCCCAGACGAATATATAAAACAACGCAAGACGCAACCATTTGAAAGACGCTACTGAGTTATAGTTCATATAAGGAAATCAGTTCATTAGGCCATAATCTATGGATTTCACAAAATGCATCTGATGGTGACAGATACCTTAACAAAACAAAAAAAGGTAGGGGCGCGGATCAGAAAACCAGTCGGTATCTGGCGCGGATCAGAAAACCAGTCGGTATCTGGCGCGGATCAGAAAACCAGTCGGTATCTGGCGCGGATCAGAAAACCAGTCGGTATCTGGCGCGGATCAGAAAACCAGTCGGTATCTGGCGCGGATCAGAAAACCAGTCAGTTTCTGGTGTGGATCAGAAAACCAGTCAGTTTCTGGTGTGGATCAGAAAACCAGTCGGTATCTGGTGTGGATCAGAAAACCAGTCAGTATCTGGTGTCACCACCATTTGCCTCATGCAGCGTGACACATCTCCTTCACATAGAGTTGATCAGGTTGTTGATTGTGGCCTGTGGAATGTCCCACTCCTCTTCCAACGGCTGTGCAAAGTTGCTGGATATTGGCGGGAACTGGAAACCTTTCTGAGATCTTTTATTTCAGCTCATGAAACCAACACATTACATGTTGCGTT
This sequence comes from Oncorhynchus mykiss, assembly GCF_013265735.2. Taxonomy (NCBI): domain Eukaryota; kingdom Metazoa; phylum Chordata; class Actinopteri; order Salmoniformes; family Salmonidae; genus Oncorhynchus; species Oncorhynchus mykiss. The sequence continues at coordinate 37,631,301 of NC_048588.1, forward strand.
TACACAGTTGAAGTCGGAAGTTTACATACCCCTTAGCCAAATACATTTAAACTCCGTTTTTCACAATTCCTGACATCTAACCCTAGTAAAAAGTCCCTGTTTTAGGCCAGATCACCACTTCATTTTAAGAAAGTGAAATGTCAGAATAATAGTAGAGAGAATGATTTATTTCAGCTTTTATTTATTTCATCACATTCCCAGTGGGTCAGAAGTTTACATACACTCAATTAGTATTTGGTAGCATTGCCTTCAAATTGCTTAACTTGGGTCAAACGTTTTGGGTAGCCTTCCACAAGCTTCCCACAACAAGTTGGGTGAATTTTGGCCCGTTCCTCCTGACAGAGCTGGTGTAACTGAGTCAGGTTTGTAGGCCTCCTTGCCCGCACACACTTTTTCGGTTCTGCCCACACATTTTCTATAGGATTGAGGTCAGGGCTTTGTGATGGCCACTTCAATACCTTGACTTTGTTGTCCTTAAGCCATTTTGCCACAATTTTGGAAGAATGCTTGGGGTCATTGTCCATTTGGAAGACCCATTTGTGACCAAGCTTTTCCTCCCTCATGATGCTATCTATTTTGTGAAGAGCACCAGTCCCTCCTGCAGCAAAAAAAACCCACAACATGATGCTGCCACCCTCGTGCTTCATGGTTGGGATGGTGTTCTTCGGCTTGCAATCCTCCCCCTTTTTCCTCCAAACATAACGATGGTCATTATGGGCAAACCACTATTTTTGTTTCATCAGACCAGAGGACATTTCTCCAAAGAGTACGATATTTGTCTCCATGTGCAGCTTCAAACTGTACTCTGGCATTTTTAATGGCGGTTTTGGAGCAGTGACTTCTTCCTTGCTGAACGGCCTTTCAGGTTATGTCGATATAGGACTCGTTTTACTGTAGATACTTTTGTATCGGTTTCCTCCAGCATCTTCACAAGGTCCTTTGCTGTTGTTCTGGGAATGATTTGCACTTTTCGTACCAAAGTACGTTCATCTCTAGGAGACAGAATAAGTCTCCTTCCTGAGTGGTATGACGGCTGCGTGGTCCCATGGTGTTTATACTTGCGTACTATTGTTTGTACAGATGAACGTGGTACCTTCAGGCGTTTGGAAATTGCTCCCAAGGATGAACCAGACTTGTGGAGGTCTACCATTTTCTTTCTGAGGTCTTGGCTCATTTCTTTAGATTTTCCCATGATTTCAAGCAAAGAGGCACTGAGTTTGAAGGTAGGCCTTGAAATACATCCACAGGTACACCTCCAATTGACTCAAATGATGCCAATTAGCCTATCAGAAGCTTCTAAAGCCATGACATTACTTTCTGGAATTTTCCAAGCTGTTTAAAAGGCACAGTCAACTTAGTGTATGTAAACCTCTGACCCACTGGAATTGTGATACAGTGAATTATAAGTGAAATAATCTGTCTGTAAACAATTGTTGGAACAATGACTTGTGTCATGCACAAAGTAGATGTCCTAACCGACTTGCCAAAACTACAGTTTGTTAATAAAAAAAATTATAGAGTGGTTGAAAAACGAGTTTTAATGACTCCATCCTAAGTGTATGTAAACTTCTGACATCAACTGTATTTCAGTTCAGTGTAGATACCGGATAAGATGCTCCTTGGTCGGAGCTTTGGCGGTAGTCGTCACTCCAGCTGTCCGTTTCCTCTCAGCCAGTCTCTTCCTCATAGAGTTAGTCATCTGGGAGTCCAGCCTCCACAGGAACACACAGCTAGACACAGACAAACACCGAACACAACTCAAACTGACTGGATCTGGAAACAGCCCTAATATATATATACACATATAGTTCAGCTAAGAAGCATGTTTACCTGTCTCCAGATATGGTAATGAGGTGTCTGCAGTCCTGGCTGAACCTCATCCCAGTCACAATCTCTACAGAGAACAAGAAGAAGAGGAGAGACATGCCACAGTCAGAGGGAGCAAAGAGACGGGAGGAAGAGGAGGAAAGAGACTGGAGGAAGAGGAGAAAAGAGACGGGAGGAAGAGTAGACAGGCCACAGTCAGAGGGAGCAAAGAGACGGGAGGAAGAGGAGGAAAGAGACTGGAGGAAGAGGAGGAAAGAGACTGGAGGAAGAGGAGGAAAGAGACTGGAGGAAGAGGAGGAAAGAGACTGGAGGAAGAGGAGGAAAGAGACTGGAGGAAGAGGAGAAAAGAGACGGGAGGAAGAGGAAAGCGATGGGAGGAAGAGTAGAGCTACCTGAGTGACCGAACAAGGTGGCCACACACTCTCCTGACTCATAGTCAAAGATACAGATGCTCTTATCAGAGCAGCTTGTTGCTAGGTAGATCCCAGCGGGGTCCATCTGAACCTAGTGGCACACAATGACAACAAACCATGGAATTAGAAACATTGACCTACGGTAGAAAGCTAATTAGACAGGTTGTCCCGCGATGTCTCCTCTCACCTTCAGCAGTGTTCCTTCGTCACTTGTAGAACCTTTGAAACACTTCTTCATCTTGCCACTCTTCACGTTGTACACTCTACACAGGGGTCAGGGGTCACGATTAGGTACACTCTACACAGGGGTCACGATTAGGTACACTCTACACAGGGGTCACGATTAGGTACACTCCACACAGAGGTCAGGGGTCACGATTAGGTACACTCTACACAGAGGTCAGGGGTCACGATTAGGTACACTCTACACAGAGGTCAGGGGTCACGATTAGGTACACTCTACACGGGGGTCACGATTAGGTACACTCTACACGGGGGTCACGATTAGGTACACTCTACACAGGGGTCACGATTAGGTACACTCCACACAGAGGTCAGGGGTCACGATTAGGTACACTCTACACAGAGGTCAGGGGTCACGATTAGGTACACTCTACACAGAGGTCAGGGGTCACGATTAGGTACACTACACAGGTCAGGGGTCACGATTAGGTACACTCTACACGGGGGTCACGATTAGGTACACTCTACACGGGGGTCACGATTAGGTACACTCTACACGGGGGTCACGATTAGGTACACTCTACACGGGGGTCACGATTAGGTACACTCCACACGGGGGTCAGGCACACTCCACACGGGGGTCAGGCACACTCCACGCAGGGGTCAGGCACACTCCACGCAGGGGTCAGGCACACTCCACGCAGGGGTCAGGCACACTCCACGCAGGGGTCAGGCACACTCCACGCAGGGGTCAGGCACACTCCACGCAGGGGTCAGGCACACGCCACACAGGGGTCAGGCACACTCCACACAGGGGTCAGGCACACTCCACACAGGGGTCAGGTACACTTCACACAGGGGAGGACACGAAGGCATTAGACCAGAGGTCAACTAGATTTAGCTGTGGGCTGATTTTTTCTTGAGCAGTCGGTCAGGGGGCTAAATTGACCGCAAGAAGCTCAAACAATCACTTTAAGCTGTGTGCTTAGGGTCAATGTCCTTTTGGCAAACTCCAAGCGAGCTGTCATGTGCCTTTGACCATCGGGGTCTTGGCCACCTCCCTGACTAAAGCCCTTCTCCCCCTGATTTCTCAGTTTGGCCGGGCGGTCTTGGTGGTTCCAAACTTCTTCCATTTAAGAATGATTGAGGCCACTGTGTTCTTGGGGACCTTCAATGCTGCAGAAATGTTTTGGTACCCTTCCCCAGATCTGTACCTCAACACAATCCTGTCTCGGAGCTCTACGGACAATTCCTTCGACCTCATGGCTTGGTTTTTGCTCTGACATGCACTGTCAACTGTGGGACCTTATGTAGACAGGTGTGTGCCTTTCCAAATCATGTCCAATCAATTGAATTTACCACAGGTGGACTCCAATCAAGTTGTAGAAACATCTCAAGGATGATTAATGGAAACAGGATGCATCTGAGCTCAATTTCAAGTCTCAGAGAAGGGTCTGGATACTTATGTAAATAAGTTGTTGTTGTTTTATATTTTATTGGTAATTGAAGTGCGCTTTCAAATGCATAGTCAACAGAAGGCAGTCTTCATCAGCACATCACACACCACTATGCTATGAGCTGGAGGCCTTTTCATATAGCTACTTAATATGGTTTGAAACATGAAGGTTTCACTACATATTATGAGGTATGTTTTACCTTGCTTCAAAATAGCCTAGACAAAACCCAACCATATCCGTGGAGACAATTATTTTATACAGACTTCCATCTACCATTGAAACCAGTAGTCTATTGTTTTATAAAAGACATATACCATTGAAACCAGTAGTCTTTGTTTTATAAAGACATATACCATTGAAACCAGTAGTCTATTGTTTTATAAAGACATATACCATTGAAACCAGTAGTCTATTGTTTTATAAAGACATATGCCATTGAAACCAGTAGTCTATTGTTTTATAAAGACATATACCATTGAAACCAGTAGTCTATTGTTTTATAAAAGACATATACCATTGAAACCAGTAGTCTATTGTTTTCTAAAGACATATACCATTGAAACCAGTAGTCTATTGTTTTCTAAAGACATATACCATTGAAACCAGTAGTCTATTGTTTTATAAAAGACATATACCATTGAAACCAGTAGTCTATTGTTTTATAAAGACATATACCATTGAAACCAGTAGTCTATTGTTTTATAAAAGACATATACCATTGAAACCAGTAGTCTATTGTTTTATAAAAGACATATACCATTGAAACCAGTAGTCTATTGTTTTATAAAAGACATATACCATTGAAACCAGTAGTCTATTGTTTTATAAAGACATATACCATTGAAACCAGTAGTCTAGAAATAAAATCACTCAAAATAGGCTAATATAACCGTGATTTGGCAACAAAGGATCATTAGCTTCCCCAAGCTTTCAATAAGTTGTGGATTGTTTTTAAAATCGTATTGCCTACAGTATATTTGGAAGCTGGGCCTACAGTCAGAAGGAAAGACAGCGTACTATTGGACAGCAAGCGAGACAAAATGTGTGTGAGTGTACCTGATATTCCTGTCCTGACAGGCGGTGTGTGTACCTGATATTCCTGTCCTGACAGGCGGTGTGTGTACCTGATATTCCTGTCCTGACAGGCGGTGTGTGTACCTGATATTCCGGTCCTGACAGGCGGTGTGTGTACCTGATATTCCTGTCCTGACAGGCGGTGTGTGTACCTGATATTCCTGTCCTGACAGGCGGTGTGTGTACCTGATATTCCTGTCCTGACAGGCGGTGTGTGTACCTGATATTCCTGTCCTGACAGGCGGTGTGTGTACCTGATATTCCGGTCCTGACAGGCGGTGTGTGTGTGTGTACCTGATATTCCGGTCCTGACAGGCGGTGTGTGTGTGTGTACCTGATATTCCGGTCCTGACAGGCGGTGTGTGTGTGTGTACCTGATATTCCGGTCCTGACAGGCGATGGCGGTGTGTGTGTGTGTAGCGTCCAGGTCCATATCATACAGAGTGGTCTTCTCTACTACGTGGTGACTACGGGCAAAGTTCAGACCCTCCGAAGACTGGAGGGGGGAGGGAGGGAGGGAGAGAGAGGGAGGGAGGGAGACAGAGAGGGAGGGAGGGAGACAGAGAGGGAGGGAGGGAGACAGAGAGGGAGGGAGGGAGACAGAGGGAGGCAGACAGAGAGGGAGGGAGGAAGAGGGAGGGACACAGAGAGAGAGAGAGAGAGAGGGAGGGAGAGAGGGAGGGAGAGAGACAGAGGTGGGTTAATGCTGCAATTCAAACTTGAATGCATTTTAATATGACCATTCAGACTATATATTATAGAGAGAGAGGGGTATATGACCATTCAGACTATATATTATACAGAGAGAGGGGTATATGACCATTCAGACTATATATTATACAGAGAGAGGGGTATATGACCATTCAGACTATATATTATACAGAGAGAGGGGTATTTGACCATTCAGACTATATATTATACATAGAGGGGTATATGACCATTCAGACTATATATAGAGGGGTATATGACCATTCAGACTATATATAGAGGGGTATATGACCATTCAGACTATATATTATACAGAGAGAGGGGTATTTGACCATTCAGACTATATATTATACATAGAGGGGTATTTGACCATTCAGACTATATATTATACATAGAGGGGTATATGACCATTCAGACTATATATAGAGGGGTATATGACCATTCAGACTATATATAGAGGGGTATATGACCATTCAGACTATATTATACAGAGAGAGGGGTATTTGACCATTCAGACTATATTATACAGAGAGAGGGGTATTTGACCATTCAGACTATATATTATACATAGAGGGGTATATGACCATTCAGACTATATATAGAGGGGTATATGACCATTCAGACTATATATAGAGGGGTATATGACCATTCAGACTATATATTATATAGAGAGGGTAGAGAGTAAATAGAGAGGGTATATATTATATAGAGAGGGTAGAGGGTAAATAGAGAGGGTATATATTATATAGAGAGGGTAGAGAGTAAATAGAGAGGGTATATATTATATAGAGAGGGTAGAGGGTAAATAGAGGGGGTATATATTATATAGAGAGGGTAGAGAGTAAATAGAGAGGGTATATATTATATAGAGAGGGTAGAGGGTAAATAGAGGGGGTATATATTATATAGAGAGGGTAGAGAGTAAATAGAGAGGGTATATATTATATAGAGAGGGTAGAGGGTAAATAGAGGGGGTATATATTATATAGAGAGGGTAGAGGGTAAATAGAGGATATATACACAGCTCAAAAAAATAAAGGGAACACTAAAAATAAAGGGAACACTAAAATAACACATCTTATGAATGTCATATTCTTATTAAATACTTTTTTCTTTACATAGTTGAATGTACTGACAACAAAATCACACACAAATTATCAATGGAAATCAAATGTATCAACCATTGGAGGTCTGGATTTGGAGTCACAATGTCAAAATGAGGCTCAGTAGTGTGTGTGGCCTCCACGTGCCTGTATGACCTCCCTACAACGCCTGGGCATGCTCCTGATGAGGTGGCGGATGGTCTCCTGAGGGATCTCCTCCCAGACCTGGACTAAAGCATCCGCCAACTCCTGGACAGTCTGTGGTGCAACGTGGCGTTGGTGGATGGAGCGAGACATGATGTCCCAGATGTACTCAATTGGATTCAGGTCTGGGGAACGGGCGGGCCAGTCCATAGCATCAATGCCTTCCTCTTGCCGGAACTGCTGACACACTCCAGCCACATGAGGTCTAGCATTGTCTTGCATTAGGAGGAACCCAGGGCCAACCGCACCAGCATATGGTCTCACAAGGGGTCTGAGGATCTCATCTCGGTACCTAATGGCAGTCAGGCTACCTCTGGCAAGCACATGGAGGGCTGTGCGGCCCCCCAAAGAAATGCCACCCTACACCATGACTGACCCACCGCCAAACCGGTCATGCTGGAGGATGTTGCAGGCAGCAGAACGTTCTCCACGGCGTCTCCAGACTGTCACGTCTGTCACATGTGCTCAGTGTGAACCTGCTTTCATCTGTGAAGAGCACAGGGCGCCAGTGGCGAATTTGCCAATCTTGGTGTTCTCTGGCAAATGCCAAACGTCCTGCACGGTGTTGGGCTGTAAGCACAACCCCCACCTGTGGACGTCGGGCCCTCATACCACCCTCATGGCAGTGCTCCTCCTGCTCCTCCTTGCACAAAGGCGGAGGTAGCGGTCCTGCTGCTGGGTTGTTGCCCTCCTACGGCCTCCTCCACGTCTCCTGATGTACTGGCCTGTCTCCTGGTAGCGCCTCCATGCTCTGGACACTACGCTGACAGACACAGCAAACCTTCTTGCCACAGCTCGCATTGATGTCCCATCCTGGATGAGCTGCACTACCTGAGCCACTTGTGTGGGTTGTAGACTCCGTCTCATGCTACCACTAGAGTGAAAGCACCGCCAGCCTTCAAAAGTGACCAAAACATCAGCCAGGAAGCATAGGAACTGAGAAGTGGTCTGTGGTTACCACCTGCAGAACCACTCCTTTATTGGGGGTGTCTTGCTAATTGCCTATAATTTCCACCTGTTGTCTATTCCATTTGCACAACAGCATGTGACATTTATTGTCAATCAGTGTTGCTTCCTAAGAGGACAGTTTGATTTCACAGAAGTGTGATTGACTTGGAGTTACAATGTGTTGTTTAAGTGTTCCCTTTATTTTTTTGAGCAGTGTATATTATATAGAGAGGGAAGAGGGTAAATAGAGGATATATATTATATAGAGAAGGAAGAGGGTAAATAGAGAGGATATATATTATATAGAGAGGGTCGAGGGTAAATAGAGAGGATATATATTATATAGAGAGGGTCGAGGGTAAATAGAGGATATATATTATATAGAGAGGGTCGAGGGTAAATAGAGGATATATATTATATTGAGAGGGCCGAGGGTAAATAGAGGTTCACCTGTTCAGCAGTGCGGAAGTAGATACTCTTATCAGCACCACAGCTCACCATGAGGACCTCTGGGCTGACTCCTACAACACACAAAAAAAACAGGCCGACACAAATCCCTAGTTAGATGTCTCTTCCCCAGCCTCCCTCACCATAGTACATGCACGTTGTCTGTTTGGGTTTCGTCTACTTCTCGTACTGTGTGTGTGTGTGTTAGGGCTGCAGGAAGCCTAGCAGTTCGAGCATTGACTGAAAGGTCGCTGGTTTGAATACACAAGGTGATAAAGGCACTTGACCTTAATTTGCTCCGGGCGCCGTACTAGTATGGCTGACCCTGGAAACAACACCTCACTGTATTTTGGTTCTGTTATTTTGCGTGTGTGTGTTCTTTGTGTGTGTGTGTGTGTTGTTCTCCGTGTGTGTGTGTGTGTGTGTGTTGTTCTCCGTGTGTGTGTGTGTGAGTGTGTGTGTGTGTGTTGTTCTCCGTGTGTGTGTGTGTGTGTTGTTCTCCGTGTGTGTGTGTGTGTGTGTGTGTGTTGTTCTCCGTGTGTGTGTTGTTCTCCGTGTGTGTGTGTGTGTGTGTGTGTGTTGTGTGTGTTGTTCTCCGTGTGTGTGTGTGTGTTGTTCTCCGTGTGTGTGTGTGTGTGTGTGTGTGTGTTGTGTGTGTTGTTCTCCGTGTGTGTGTGTACCAGTGAACTTGATAGCGGTGATGGAGGCAGAGTGGTCATAGACGGTCTGCTCCAGACTGTAGCTCTTCTCCATGTTGAAGATGTGGATGAGACGGTCTCGACTGGCCGACGCCAGCAGGTGAAGCCCTGAAACAAAAACCACGTTTCCATCCACTGTCATACCGTATATATAAATATAAATGCAGACAGACTGTTTGTAACACCCCCAGTCTTCCCGGGGGTCAGAACCCACCGCCCCGTCTCCCCAGGGGTCAGAACCCACCGCCCCAGTCTCCCCGGGGGTCAGAACCCACCGCCCCGTCTCCCCAGGGGTCAGAACCCACCGCCCCAGTCTCCCCGGGGGTCAGAACCCACCGCCCCAGTCTCCCCGGGGGTCAGAACCCACCGCCCCGTCTCCCCGGGGGTCAGAACCCACCGCCCCGTCTCCCCGGGGGTCAGAACCCACCGCCCCGTCTCCCCGGGGGTCAGAACCCACCGCCCCGTCTCCCCGGGGGTCAGAACCCACCGCCCCGTCTCCCCGGGGGTCAGAACCCACCGCCCCGTCTCCCCGGGGGTCAGAACCCACCGCCCCAGTCTCCCCGGGGGTCAGAACTCACCCGTCTCCCCGGGGGTCAGAACTCACCCGTCTCCCCAGGGGTCAGAACTCACCCGTCTCCCCAGGGGTCAGAACTCACCCGTCTCCCCAGGGGTCAGAACTCACCCGTCTCCCCAGGGGTCAGAACTCACCCGTCTCCCCGGGGGTCAGAACCCACCGCCCCGTCTCCCCAGGGGTCAGAACCCACCGCCCCAGTCTCCCCGGGGGTCAGAACCCACCGCCCCAGTCTCCCCGGGGGTCAGAACCCACCGCCCCAGTCTCCCCGGGGGTCAGAACTCACCCGTCTCCCCGGGGGTCAGAACCCACCGCCCCAGTCTCCCCGGGGGTCAGAACTCACCCGTCTCCCCGGGGGTCAGAACTCACCCGTCTCCCCGGGGGTCAGAACTCACCCGTCTCCCCGGGGGTCAGAACTCACCCGTCTCCCCGGGGGTCAGAACTCACCCGTCTCCCCAGGGGTCAGAACTCACCCGTCTCCCCGGGGGTCAGAACTCACCCGTCTCCCCGGGGGTCAGAACTCACCCGTCTCCCCGGGGGTCAGAACTCACCCGTCTCCCCGGGGGTCAGAACTCACCCGTCTCCCCAGGGGTCAGAACTCACCCGTCTCCCCAGGGGTCAGAACTCACCCGTCTCCCCAAGGGTCAGAACTCACCCGTCTCCCCAGGGGTCAGAACTCACCCGTCTCCCCAGGGGTCAGAACTCACCCGTCTCCCCAGGGGTCAGAACTCACCCGTCTCCCCGGGGGTCAGAACTCACCCGTCTCCCCGGGGGTCAGAACTCACCCGTCTCCCCAGGGGTCAGAACTCACCCGTCTCCCCAGGGGTCAGAACTCACCCGTCTCCCCAGGGGTCAGAACTCACCCGTCTCCCCAGGGGTCAGAACTCACCCGTCTCCCCAGGGGTCAGAACTCACCCGTCTCCCCAGGGGTCAGAACTCACCCGTCTCCCCAGGGGTCAGAACTCACCCGTCTCCCCGGGGGGGTCAGAACTCACCCGTCTCCCCGGGGGTCAGAACTCACCCGTCTCTGCAGGGGAGAACTCCAGACACAGCACCTCAGAGTCGTGGGCTTCAATCTTCTGCAGCTGATCCATGAACTGTAGACCAAATATACTGGACAGGAGAACACATGATATCTTAGTTGACTCTGTGTGTGTGTGTGTGTGTGTGTGTGTGTGTGTGTGTGTGTGTGTGTGTGTGTGTGTGTGTGTGTGTGTGTGTGTGTGCGCGTGTGTGTGTGTGTGTGTGCGCGTGTGTGTGTGCTTACTGTACGTTTCCGTTGCGGTCTCCAGCCGCCAGATGTTGTCCATCAGGACTGATGCCCAGGACTCTGATCCCTGACTTAGCGTCCATCCCGCCCCCCTCTCCTCTCTCCCCATCCGTCTGAAGGTGTTGGGTATCCTCCCCCACGTACACAATCCTCAACAGATCCTAGACCAGCACACAAACGGACAGACAGATAAAACCAGTATGTTTTTTTATTTTTTATTTTACCTTTATTTAACCAGGTAGGCAAGTTGAGAACAAGTTCTCATTTACAATTGCGACCTGGCCAAGATAAAGCAAAGCAGTTCGACACATACAACGACACAGAGTTACACATGGAGTAAAACAAACATACAGTCAATAATACAGTATAAACAAGTCTATATACAATGTGAGCAAATGAGGTGAGATAAGGGAGGTAAAGGCAAAAAGGCCATGGTGGCAAGGTAAATACAATATAGCAAGTAAAACACTGGAATGGTAGTTTAGCAATGGAAGAATGTGCAAAGTAGAAATAAAAATAATGGGGTGCAAAGGAGCAAAATAAATAAATGAAATACAGTAGGGAAAGAGGTAGTTGTTTGGGCTAAATTATAGGTGGGCTATGTACAGGTGCAGTAATCTGTGAGCTGCTCTGACAGTTGGTGCTTAAAGCTAGTGAGGGAGATAAGTGTTTCCAGTTTCAGAGATTTTTGTAGTTCATATGTGTGGGTAGTCATTTCTAATCCAAGAATGAATTAATGAACAATGCCACGACATTGGCAGGTTGGACCGAGGTCCTGGCCTTGTTGCATTGAGACTCACGTGGCTGTAGAGGTTACGCAGGCAGCTGGTTCCCTGCACCAGTCCTGGGTCGCTGTGCCACAGCCGGATGGTGTTGTCTGAAGAGCAGGTGAGGAAAGACCCAGGGGGCAGACAGGAGCGGGACAGATCCATGTCCGGGTATGTCTAAATTTAAAACAAACAAAAAACAGTAATATCTTAGGAAAGTGATGCGCCATTTTCCAAATCAAAGTTTATTTATTTGTTAGACCTCACAGTGAAATGCTGAATACAACAGGTGTAGTAGACCTCACAGTGAAATGCTGAATACAACAGGTGTAGTAGACCTTACAGTGAAATGCTGAATACAACAGGTGTAGTAGACCTTACAGTGAAATGCTGAATACAACAGGTGTAGTAGACCTCACAGTGAAATGCTGAATACAACAGGTGTAGTAGACCTCACAGTGAAATGCTGAATACAACAGGTGTAGTAGACCTTACAGTGAAATGCTGAATACAACAGGTGTAGTAGACCTTACAGTGAAATGCTGAATACAACAGGTGTAGTAGACCTTACAGTGAAATGCTGAATACAACAGGTGTAAGTAGACCTCACAGTGAAATGCTGAATACAACAGGTGTAAGTAGACCTCACAGTGAAATGCTGAATACAACAGGTGTAGTAGACCTCACAGTGAAATGCTGAATACAACAGGTGTAGTAGACCTCACAGTGAAATGCTGAATACAACAGGTGTAGTAGACCTCACAGTGAAATGCTGAATACAACAGGTGTAGTAGACCTCACAGTGAAATGCTGAATACAACAGGTGTAGGTAGACCTCACAGTGAAATGCTGAATACAACAGGTGTAGTAGACCTTACAGTGAAATGCTGAATACAACAGGTGTAGTAGACCTTACAGTGAAATGCTGAATACAACAGGTGTAGTAGACCTCACAGTGAAATACTGAATACAACAGGTGTAGTAGACCTTACAGTGAAATGCTGAATACAACAGGTGTAGTAGACCTTACAGTGAAATGCTGAATACAACAGGTGTAGTAGACCTCACAGTGAAATACTGAATACAACAGGTGTAGTAGACCTCACAGTGAAATACTGAATACAACAGGTGTAGTAGACCTTACAGTGAAATGCTGAATACAACAGGTGTAGTAGACCTTACAGTGAAATGCTGAATACAACAGGTGTAGTAGACCTTACAGTGAAATGCTGAATACAACAGGTGTAGTAGACCTTACAGTGAAATGCTGAATACAACAGGTGTAGTAGACCTTACAGTGAAATGCTGAATACAACAGGTGTAGTAGACCTTACAGTGAAATGCTGAATACAACAGGTGTAGTAGACCTTACAGTGAAATGCTGAATACAACAGGTGTAGTAGACCTCACAGTGAAATGATGAATACAACAGGTGTAGTAGACCTTACAGTGAAATGCTGAATACAACAGGTGTAGTAGACCTTACAGTGAAATGCTGAATACAACAGGTGTGGTAGACCTTACAGTGAAATGCTGAATACAACAGGTGTAGTAGACCTCACAGTGAAATGCTGAATACAACAGGTGTAGTAGACCTCACAGTGAAATGCTGAATACAACAGGTGTAGGTAGACCTCACAGTGAAATGCTGAATACAACAGGTGTAGGTAGACCTCACAGTGAAATGCTGAATACAACAGGTGTAGTAGACCTCACAGTGAAATGCTGAATACAACAGGTGTAGTAGACCTCACAGTGAAATGCTGAATACAACAGGTGTAGTAGACCTGACAGTGAAATGCTGAATACAACAGGTGTAGTAGACCTCACAGTGAAATGCTGAATACAACAGGTGTAGTAGACCTCACAGTGAAATGCTGAATACAACAGGTGTAGTAGACCTCACAGTGAAATGCTGAATACAACAGGTGTAGTAGACCTCACAGTGAAATGCTGAATACAACAGGTGTAGTAGACCTCACAGTGAAATGCTGAATACAACAGGTGTAGTAGACCTCACAGTGAAATGCTGAATACAACAGGTGTAGTAGACCTCACAGTGAAATGCTGAATACAACAGGTGTAGTAGACCTCACAGTGAAATGCTGAATACAACAGGTGTAGTAGACCTTACAGTGAAATGCTGAATACAACAGGTGTAGTAGACCTTACAGTGAAATGCTGAATACAACAGGTGTAGTAGACCTCACAGTGAAATGCTGAATACAACAGGTGTAGTAGACCTCACAGTGAAATGCTGAATACAACAGGTGTAGTAGACCTGACAGTGAAATGCTGAATACAACAGGTGTAGTAGACCTCACAGTGAAATGCTGAATACAACAGGTGTAGTAGACCTTACAGTGAAATGCTGAATACAACAGGTGTAGTAGACCTTACAGTGAAATGCTGAATACAACAGGTGTAGTAGACCTCACAGTGAAATGCTGAATACAACAGGTGTAGTAGACCTCACAGTGAAATGCTGAATACAACAGGTGTAGTAGACCTCACAGTGAAATGCTGAATACAACAGGTGTAGTAGACCTTACAGTGAAATGCTGAATACAACAGGTGTAGTAGACCTTACAGTGAAATGCTGAATACAACAGGTGTAGTAGACCTCACAGTGAAATGCTGAATACAACAGGTGTAGTAGACCTTACAGTGAAATGCTGAATACAACAGGTGTAGTAGACCTTACAGTGAAATGCTGAATACAACAGGTGTAGTAGACCTTACAGTGAAATGCTGAATACAACAGGTGTAGTAGACCTTACAGTGAAATGCTGAATACAACAGGTGTAGTAGACCTTACAGTGAAATGCTGAATACAGACAGGCTCTAACGAATAATGCAAAAAAGGTATTAGGTGAACAATAGGTAGGTAAAGAAATAAAAACAACAGTAATAAGACAGGCTACATACAGTAGCGGGGCTACATACAGTAGCGGGGCTACATACAGTAGCGAGGCTACATACAGTAGCGAGGCTACATACAGTAGCGAGGCTACATACAGTAGCGAGGCTACATACAGTAGCGAGGCTACATACAGTAGAGAGGCTACATACAGTAGAGAGGCTACATACAGTAGAGAGGCTACATACAGTAGAGAGGCTACATACAGTAGAGAGGCTACATACAGTAGAGAGGCTACATACAGTAGAGAGGCTACATACAGTAGAGAGGCTACATACAGTAGAGAGGCTACATACAGTAGAGAGGCTATATACAGTAGCGAGGCTATATACAGTAGAGAGGCTATATACAGTAGAGAGGCTACATACAGTAGAGAGGCTACATACAGTAGAGAGATTATATACAGTAGAGAGGCTACATACAGTAGAGAGGCTACATACAGTAGAGAGGCTCTATACAGCTATATACAGTAGAGAGGCTATATACAGCTATATACAGTAGAGGGGCTATATACAGTAGAGAGGCTATATACAGTAGAGAGGCTACATACAGTAGAGAGGCTACATACAGTAGAGAGGCTATATACAGTAGAGAGGCTACATACAGCTATATACAGTAGAGAGGCTATATACAGCAATATACAGTAGAGGGGCGATATACAGTAGAGAGGCTATATACAGTAGAGAGGCTATATACAGTAGAGAGGCTATATACAGTAGAGAGGCTATATACAGTAGAGAGGCTATATACAGTAGAGGGGCGATATACAGTAGAGAGGCTATATACAGTAGAGGGGCTACATACAGTAGAGGGGCTACATACAGTAGAGGGGCTACATACAGTAGCGAGGCTATATACAGTAGAGAGGCTATATACAGTAGAGAGGCTATATACAGTAGAGAGGCTATATACAGTAGAGAGGCTATATACAGTAGCGAGGCTATATACAGTAGCGAGGCTATATACAGTAGAGAGGCTACATACAGTAGAGAGATTATATACAGTAGAGAGGCTACATACAGTAGAGAGGCTACATACAGTAGAGAGGCTACATACAGTAGAGAGGCTACATACAGTAGAGAGGCTACATACAGTAGAGAGGCTATATACAGCTATATACAGTAGAGAGGCTATATACAGTAGAGAGGCTACATACAGTAGAGAGGCTACATACAGTAGAGAGGCTACATACAGCTATATACAGTAGAGAGGCTATATACAGTAGAGAGGCTACATACAGTAGAGAGGCTACATACAGCTATATACAGTAGAGAGGCTATATACAGCTATATACAGTAGAGAGGCTATATACAGTAGAGAGGCTACATACAGTAGAGAGGCTACATACAGCTATATACAGTAGAGAGGCTATATACAGCAATATACAGTAGAGGGGCGATATACAGTAGAGAGGCTATATACAGTAGAGGGGCTATATACAGGAGAGGGGCTATATACAGTAGAGGGGCTATATACAGTAGAGGGGCTATATACAGTAGAGAGGCTATATACAGTAGAGAGGCTATATACAGCTACATACAGTAGAGAGGCTACATACAGTAGAGGGGCAATATACAGTAGAGGGGCAATATACAGTAGAGAGGCTACATACAGTAGAGAGGCTACATACAGTAGAGAGGCTATATACAGCTATATACAGTAGAGAGGCTATATACAGTAGCGGGGCTATATACAGTAGAGGGGCTATATACAGTAGAGGGGCTATATACAGTAGAGGGGCTATATACAGTAGAGGGGCAATATACAGTAGAGGGGCAATATACAGTAGAGAGGCGATATACAGTAGAGGGGCGATATACAGTAGAGGGGCGATATACAGTAGAGGGGCGATATACAGTAGAGGGGCTATATACAGTAGAGGGGCTATATACAGTAGAGGGGCTATATACAGTAGAGAGGCTATATACAGTAGAGAGGCTATATACAGTAGAGGGGCTATATACAGTAGAGGGGCAATATACAGTAGAGGGGCTATGTACAGTAGAGGCTATATACAGTAGAGAGATTATATACAGTAGAGGGGCAATATACAGTAGAGGGGCTATATACAGTAGAGGGGCTATATACAGTAGAGGGGCTATATACAGTAGAGGGGCAATATACAGTAGAGGGGCTATGTACAGTAGAGGCTATATACAGTAGAGAGATTATATACAGTAGAGGGGCTATATACAGTAGAGGGGCAATATACAGTAGAGGGGCTATATACAGTAGAGGGGCTATATACAGTAGAGGGGCTATATACAGTAGAGGGGCTATATACAGTAGAGGGGCTATATACAGTAGAGGGGCAATATACAGTAGAGGGGCAATATACAGTAGAGGGGCAATATACAGTAGAGGGGCAATATACAGTAGAGAGGCGCCATACAGTAGAGAGGCTATATACAGTAGAGGGGCTATATACAGCAGAGGGGCTATATACAGTAGAGGGGCTATGTACAGTAGAGGGGCTATGTACAGTAGAGGCTATATACAGTAGAGAGATTATATACAGTAGAGGGGCTACATACAGTAGAGGCTACATACAGTAGAGAGGCTATATACAGTAGAGAGGCTATATACAGTAGAGAGGCTATATACAGTAGAGAGGCTATATACAGTAGAGAGGCTATATACAGTAGAGAGGCTATATACAGTAGAGAGGCTATATACAGTAGAGAGGCTATATACAGTAGAGGGGCTATATACAGTAGAGAGGCTATATACAGTAGAGAGGCTACATACAGTAGAGAGATTATATACAGTAGAGGGGCAATATACAGTAGAGAGGCTACATACAGTAGAGAGATTATATACAGTAGAGAGGCTACATACAGTAGAGGCTACATACAGTAGAGGCTACATACAGTAGAGGGGCTATATACAGTAGAGGGGCTATATACAGTAGAGGGGCTATATACAGTAGAGGGGCTATATACAGTAGAGGGGCTATATACAGTAGAGGGGCTATATACAGTAGAGGGGCTATATACAGTAGAGGGGCAATATACAGTAGAGGGGCAATATACAGTAGAGGGGCAATATACAGTAGAGGGGCAATATACAGTAGAGGGGCAATATACAGTAGAGGGGCAATATACAGTAGAGGGGCAATATACAGTAGAGGGGCAATATACAGTAGAGAGGCGCCATACAGTAGAGGGGCTATGTACAGTAGAGAGATTATATACAGTAGAGAGGCTATATACAGTAGAGAGGCTACATACAGTAGAGAGGCTACATACAGTAGAGAGGCTACATACAGTAGAGAGGCTACATACAGTAGAGAGGCTACATACAGTAGAGAGGCTACATACAGTAGAGAGGCTACATACAGTAGAGAGGCTACATACAGTAGAGAGGCTACATACAGTAGAGAGGCTACATACAGTAGAGAGGCTACATACAGTAGAGAGGCTACATACAGTAGAGAGGCTACATACAGTAGAGGGGCTACATACAGTAGAGGCGCCATACAGTAGAGGCGCCATACAGTAGAGGCGCCATACAGTAGAGAGGCGCCATACAGTAGAGAGGCTACATACAGTAGAGAGGCTACATACAGTAGAGAGGCTACATACAGTAGAGAGGCTACATACAGTAGAGAGGCTACATACAGTAGAGAGGCTATATACAGTAGAGAGGCTATATACAGTAGAGAGGCTATATACAGCTACATACAGCTATATACAGTAGAGGCTATATACAGTAGAGAGGCTATATACAGTAGAGGGGCTATATACAGTAGAGGGGCTATATACAGTAGAGAGGCTATATACAGCTACATACAGTAGAGGCGCCATACAGTAGAGGCTACATACAGTAGAGGCGCCATACAGTAGAGGCTACATACAGTAGAGAGGCTACATACAGTAGAGAGGCTACATACAGTAGAGAGGCTACATACAGTAGAGAGGCTACATACAGTAGAGAGGCTACATACAGTAGAGAGGCTACATACAGTAGAGAGGCTACATACAGTAGAGAGGCTACATACAGTAGAGAGGCTACATACAGTAGAGAGGCTACATACAGTAGAGAGGCTATATACAGTAGAGAGGCTACATACAGTAGAGGCGCCATACAGTAGAGGCTACATACAGTAGAGGCGCCATACAGTAGAGGCTACATACAGTAGAGGCGCCATACAGTAGAGGCACCATACAGTAGAGGCTACATACAGTAGAGGCGCCATACAGTAGAGAGGCTATATACAGTAGAGAGGCTATATACAGTAGAGAGGCTATATACAGTAGAGAGGCTATATACAGCTACATACAGTAGAGAGGCTACATACAGTAGAGGCGCCATACAGTAGAGGCTACATACAGTAGAGGCTACATACAGTAGAGAGGCGCTATACAGTAGAGGCGCCATACAGTAGAGGCGCCATACAGTAGAGGCGCCATACAGTAGAGGCGCCATACAGTAGAGGCGCCATACAGTAGAGGCGCCATACAGTAGAGAGGCTATATACAGCTACATACAGTAGAGAGGCTACATACAGTAGAGGGGCTACATACAGTAGAGGGGCTATATACAGTAGAGGGGCTACATACAGTAGAGAGGCTACATACAGCTACATACAGTAGAGAGGCTACATACAGTAGAGGGGCTACATACAGTAGAGGGGCTACATACAGTAGAGGGGCTATATACAGTAGAGGGGCTACATACAGTAGAGAGGCTACATACAGTAGAGGGGCTACATACAGTAGAGGGGCTACATACAGTAGAGGGGCTATATACAGTAGAGGGGCTACATACAGTAGAGAGGCTACATACAGTAGAGAGGCTACATACAGTAGAGAGGCTACATACAGTAGAGAGGCTACATACAGTAGAGAGGCTACATACAGTAGAGAGGCTATAATTGTCTCCATCCATATGATACAGAAAACACCTGTATTGAAGCTGAGAAATGCCTGAGTATCAACAACAAAGACAGCACACACACCTCTAGACTCCAGACACAGCCGCTGTGGTAGAGGGCAGAGTAGACCTTCCCCACATTCTTGATGTCACGGACGTCCCACACGTACACGCTGTGATCGTTGTACACACAGGTCAGGTGACGGGTTACAGGGTCAAAGGTCAAGGCTAGGGTGTCTGGGTATTCTGCCTTGGGGTCGGCAACAAAAAGATGCCTGTAAGGAGTCAGGAGAAATCAGGGAGAAAAACAACAATACATTATTCTAACACAATCTAAAAAAGCAGACCAATATCATCATGCTTCTCCGGTGTCCAGACACCGGGACTGCTGTTCTAAGAGCCAATGTAGGCTTGATCCAAAAAAATGTGGTCGGAGAAACCGCATGGAAGGTGTCACTCAATTTTGGAGCCTCCGGGCGCATGCCGATGTCAAATTGAG
>NC_048588.1:37656264-37723764 GCF_013265735.2 Oncorhynchus mykiss
ATTTTTTAACCTGGTTGGTTGCAAGAATTTTCAGATATCAAAATAGGGACAGCGAGAGGTTCAGGGGTCAGTTAGGGTCAGGGGTCAGTTAGGGCCATACTGACCTTGAGGTCCACCCAGGCGTCAAGCATCCTCCTGCTGTTGAACTGACACAGCAGGCCAGAGGAAGTGATGCAATAGGTGCTGCTGGCCATGTTGCCCCGCCCACACGACAGACCACAGAACATGCTGTTCCTCTGTTCCCCTAGCAATCCTGATCGGCCAATCAGAGGCACCGTGCTGTTCACCTGGGGGAGGAGCCATAGTAAACATCCAGAATCAACCCATTACTCAGACGCCCTTTATACATGGATGGAGTACAAACAATATGGCATGTAAAATACTTAATCATAATAACAACAACAATGTCCTGACCCGTCTCTCTTTAGAGGCGTCGAGGTACCAGAACTTGACGTGTCGGTTTCCTGCCGTGACGAAGTAGCTGTTGTCTTCAGAGAAGGAGACGGACAGAACTCTGCTAGACACCTTGTTGGACGCTATCACCGTCCCCTTCTACAAAAACACACAGGACAAGAGGGTTTACAAAATGTCATGTCAGTTTCACAGAGCTCGGGTTATTTTAAGTAACACAGGGATTTCTGTGGCCTCTAGTTGACGGCCTTTGACCAGACTGCTGTCAGAACTGATAACAGATTGCAGGATGTTGTTGTTGTTGTTGTTGTGAAGAACGTTTGGACTATCATTATTCAGTCAGTCTGGACACCCTTCAACAACTTAGCAGACAGATCAAATGACAGGACATAAAAGTACAGACTCTGGGATTCCCTGCCCCCTCCCAAGAAGCCCAGCCATACCTTAACCCCAGTACTATCCTCCAGGCTGAAGCCCAGCCATACCTTAACCCCAGTACTATCCTCCAGGCTGAAGCCCAGCCATACCTTAACCCCAGTACTATCCTCCAGGCTGAAGCCCAGCCCAGCCATACCATAACCCCAGTACTATCATCCAGGCTGAAGCCACAGCCATACCTTAACCCCAGTACTATCCTCCAGGCTGAAGCCCAGCCATACCTTAACCCCAGTACTATCCTCCAGGCTGAAGCCCAGCCATACCTTAACCCCAGTACTATCCTCCAGGCTGAAGCCACAGCCATACCTTAACCCCAGTACTATCCTCCAGGCTGAAGCCCAGCCATACCTTAACCCCAGTACTATCCTCCAGGCTGAAGCCCAGCCATACCTTAACCCCAGTACTATCCTCCAGGCTGAAGCCCAGCCATACCTTAACCCCAGTACTATCCTCCAGGCTGAAGCCCAGCCATACCTTAACCCCAGTACTATCCTCCAGGCTGAAGCCCAGCCATACCTTAACCCCAGTACTATCCTCCAGGCTGAAGCCCAGCCATACCTTAACCCCAGTACTATCCTCCAGGCTGAAGCCCAGCCCAGCCATACCTTAACCCCAGTACTATCATCCAGGCTGAAGCCACAGCCATACCTTAACCCCAGTACTATCCTCCAGGCTGAAGCCACAGCCATACCTTAACCCCAGTACTATCCTCCAGGCTGAAGCCACAGCCATACCTTAACCCCAGTACTATCCTCCAGGCTGAAGCCCAGCCATACCTTAACCCCAGTACTATCCTCCAGGCTGAAGCCCAGCCATACCTTAACCCCAGTACTATCCTCCAGGCTGAAGCCCAGCCATACCTTAACCCCAGTACTATCCTCCAGGCTGAAGCCATAGCCCAGCCATACCTTAACCCCAGTACTATCATCCAGGCTGAAGCCATAGCCCAGCCATACCTTAACCCCAGTACTATCCAGCCAGCAGAGTAGACATCCTGGGAATCCATATTTCAGCAGTTGCCTGGTGCAATGGAACCAATGTAGTGGAAAGGAAAAGTGCAACTCTACACCTCTGTCACTTAACAGGCTCACGTCTCTGAAAGAAAAAACAAACAAACGAACCCATGTCTTTAACTTACCCTCCACTCCCAGACGCTGACGGTCATATCGTGCTGGTAGCCTACGGACACGATGTAGCTGCTGTTGGTTGAGAAGGCCACGCAGGCCACCCCGTACTTATGGCACTGTACCTCTGCCACCTGGGCCTGCTCGGCCACGTCCCAAACCCGCACACAGGGCATGTGACCACTCTGCAGAGACAGAACCATCCAGTCAATGATTTGAGCAGAAACAAAAAGGAGAGCCAGAGCCCCGGGGGGGTTGAATGCTGAATGTCATGGCAGTTGGGCTGATAGTTCGAGTTGAAACCAGAGCATTAGAGAAACTGTTGAGTCAGCGCTGTGGCAACAATTAACCTCCAAAATAAAATAAAAAAGTAAAGTTGTGTCAACATTGGGTGTTAAAAGCGTTGGGCCAGTGAGCAAACGTTTGCTGGTTCAAATCCCAGAGCCGACTAGGTGAAAAATCTGTCGATGTGCCATTGAGCAAGGCACTTAACCCTAATTGCCCCTGTGAGTCGCTCTGGATAAGAGCATCTGCTAAATTATAAACATATTCAAATTAAAATGGTTTGTCAATGAACAGGGGGGAGGAATGTAAAGCAGATCAGAGAAGTTTAGAGCTTGGAGTAGATGACAATAGCAGGTCTTTGCCCACACTAGGAGGTGAGGGCGCTGACTAATCATAGCTCTCACCAAGGAGCTGTACATCTCTGTTGCAAAAACAAACTGAAAATAGATTTTAAACTTCTACAGGACTGAGGAACACGCCGGGACATGACAAAGAGCTGCCTCAGATAATTATATGCTTCCTTTAAAAAAAAAAATTAAAAGGAGGTGCAATACGCACGCCTTTTGCTGAGGAGTGGCTTCCATCTGGCTACTCTACCATAAAGGTCAGATTGTAAAGATGGTTGTCCTTCGGGAAGGTTCTCCCATAACCACAGAGGAACTCCGGAGCTCTGTCAGAGTGACCATCAGGTTTCTTGGTCACCTCCCAGACCAAGGCCCTTCTCACCCGATTGCTCAGTTTTGGCCAGGCGGCCAGCTCTAGGAAGAGTCTTGGTGGTTCCAAACTTCTTTTAAAAAAGGCTCCCGAGTGGCACAGTGGTGTCAGGCGTTACTACTGACCCTGGCTCGATTCCAGGCTGTTTCACAACCGGCAGTGATTTGGAGTCCCATTGGACAGCGCGCATTTGGCCCAGCGTCATCCAGGTTTGGGTTTGACTGGGGTAGGCTGTCATTGTAAATAAGAATTTGTTCTTAATTAACTGACTTGCCTAAGTAACAACAACAAAAAATTACATTAAAAAAAATTTTAAAATAAAAAGAATAATGTAGGCCACTGTTCTTGGACCTTCAATGCTGCAGAAATGTTTTGGTACCCTTTCCCAGATCTGTTCCTCGACACAATCCTGTCTCGGAGCTCTACGGACAATTCCTTCAACCTCATGGCTTGGTTTTTACTCTGACATGCACTGTCAAATGTGGGACCTTGCATAGACAGGTGTGTGCCTTTCCAAATCATGTCCAATCAATTGAATTTACCACAGGTGGACTCCAAATTGAAGAAACATCTCAAGGATGATCAATGGAAACAGGATGCACCTGAGCTCAATTTCAAGTCTCATAGCAAAGAGTCTGAATACTTATGTAAATAAGGTATTTTATTTTTCATACATTCAAATATATATATTTTTTAAACTGTTTCACTTTGTCATTATAGGGCATTGTGGGTAGATGAGGATTTTATGTGGAAAAAGTCAAGGGGTCTGAATACTTTCTGAATGCACTGTATAGCAGGGAGTTCCAATATGATCAGAAAACCAGACAGGTTATAGAGAGCGCTGACAACGACTGGTCATTTTTTTGTATTAAACCACCACAGGGATCCTACTGGAAAATGTCACAGAGAAGCAGTCTCCGGTTTAGCTCACCACTAAACAGTCAATAGACATGAAATTACACTAAAACTGTGTAGGACATCACTAAACATTTTATAACACAAATGTTAAAACCGTCCCAGATATCGACAGGGTTCCTTAAGGAACCGTCCCAGATATCGACAGGGTTCCTTAAAGAACCGTCCCAGATATCGACAGGGTTCCTTAAAGAACCGTCCCAGATATCGACAGGGTTCCTTAAGGAACCGTCCCAGATATCGACAGGGTTCCTTAAGGAACCGTCCCAGATATCGACAGGGTTCCTTAAGGAACCGTCCCAGATATCGACAGGGTTCCTTAAGGAACCGTCCCAGATATCGACAGGGTTCCTTAAAGAACCGTCCCAGATATCGACAGGGTTCCTTAAAGAACCGTCCCAGATATCGACAGGGTTCCTTAAAGAACCGTCCCAGATATCGACAGGGTTCCTTAAGGAACCGTCCCAGATATCGACAGGGTTCCTTAAAGAACCGTCCCAGATATCGACAGGTTTCCTTTAAGAACCGTCCCAGATATCGACAGGGTTCCTTTAAAGAACCCGTGGAAGAAGCCTGCTGGTCATAACAGAAAGTAAAACAACAGTAGGATACACTCCCAATCACCACGGCAACAGTACAGTCAGCTCGAGAGCAGCCAACCATAGACCACTGAGGGCAAGACAGGAGGCTCGTATATCACTTACTGTGACAACAAGTAGAATTTACAGCATGACCTGGTCTCTAGCAGCACAACAGCTTTTATATAACCATCAACCAACTAGCACACACACACACACACACACACACACACACGTTAGTCCACCGTCTCACTGACTATTATACAAATACAGCAAAGTGCATATACACACCAACCAACATCTTTTTCTTCTTCCGGAACATTCCCAAACACTTACCTCACCAGTGACCAAATACTTTCCATCCTGAGAGAAGGCCAAGGCGGTGAAGGTTTTTCTGGGAAACACAAACAGACAAGCGAATTAATGAGAGAGCAGAGGGCTGAGGCAGAGGAGAGGGCTGAGGCCGGGCTCACATTTACATTAGGGAGAACATTTTACTCAGCAGCAATCTGAAAGGGATTTTAAACTCAGTTTAAAGGTTCAGACATTTTAACTCTGGGAGTTTCCCTTGACATGTGCATGTGAGCTTCGTACTTTAACCGTTTTATGACCTCCTAGAGAACAGTGAAAGTTATAAAATGTGACATTTTAACTTCATTACTGCCACTCCACATACACACACTGTAGTTCCATAACATCAACAACAGAAAGCAGCATGTTCTAGGCTGTGGATGGGTAACAGTGTAACTACCCTGTACAGTCCAACAACATGTAGACCCGTATGGATCCACATATCGGTATTGGTTTTTACAAGACCATCTATACCAATGTTTTTTTTTAAATTAAACTAGGCAAGTCAGTTAATAAAAACAAGTTCTTATTTACAATCACGGCCTAGGAACAGTGGGTTAACTGCCTTGTTCAAGGGCAGAACGACAGATTTTGCAGCCTCTACACTCTAACCACTAGGCTACCTGCCGCCCCTCTAACCACTAGGCTACCTGCCGCCCC
Source organism: Oncorhynchus mykiss (assembly GCF_013265735.2). NCBI lineage: Eukaryota > Metazoa > Chordata > Actinopteri > Salmoniformes > Salmonidae > Oncorhynchus > Oncorhynchus mykiss. The sequence continues at coordinate 37,661,741 of NC_048588.1, forward strand.
TCTAACCACTAGGCTACCTGCCGCCCCTCTAACCACTAGGCTACCTGCCGCCCCTCTAACCACTAGGCTACCTGCCGCCCCTCTAACCACTAGGCTACCTGCCGCCCCCAAGCCCACTCTAATAATTGATAGTGCTAAATGAAATGACAAGTTCTACAAATTGGACTACTTCACTGTCAGTTTTATTCAAGTTTGGTTGAGAATACAACCATAAGAATATAATTAATGTGTTGCGATTCTACAGTCAATCACAAGTTATATAAAAACATACTGTAACTTTTACAATTCAGAAACATTTAAAAAAAGAAATTAGAAAAATATTGTGATATGATATTCTGGCCATTATCGCCCAGCCCCATAACGTACTACACAGTCTGTCTACCAAGTCTGTCTGGAGTCACCATGACGAGACTGAGCAATCCCCTCTTGAGTACAGATGACTCGATCAATGTGATGGATTGGAGAAGTTGCACATATGTTCTAGCCCTGTGTAGTGCACACATCTAATGTATACTTATCAGGACATGACTAAATAAACACCCTAGAAGAGAGCGAGAACAACAATAAAACACAAGTAAATATCTCACCTTGAAGTGTTGAGGATGTGGGTCTGTTTGTTTTTCTTTGGGTGCAGGATTACAACAACACACCTGGATAACAAAACAAACTGTATAAAGATGACTAGCTACTATAACTTTAGTATTTACATAATGTAGCCTATTCAACAGATATCTTCTTTGAAGTGTTAGTTAGTAACGGGTTAGTTAGAGGCCAGTCTTGCAGGTTAGGGTTAAAGACCCACTAAAGCCCCCCTAGAACCTTATTTATCATCTGATTTACTTAACTAATGAAACATCTCAATAGGTGGTCCCGGAGTCCTCTGGACATGGCACAAGTGTGTGTGTGTGTGTGTGTGTGTGTGGGGGGGGGGGGGGGGGGTGTTCCCACAAACAAGGAGGAGGCCGATGACATCAGAGAGCACCATTAGACCAACTCCTTGAATTGCCACCACTTTAATTTTGCAATTGCAGCTAGTCTTACCCAGCTGGGTAGGCCACCAGGCCAGTGTTGGGGTCACAGGCCAGCCCACTGCCGTTAGAGGTGGTGATGCCCAGGACCCGCTCCAGAACCACCTGGCACACAAATAGGCAACACTCACTGACATGATGCACAATACAAGCCCACTCTAATAATGGACTAGCTACATCACTGCCTATAAAGTACCATCCAGTATGCATATGTCTCATGCATATATTTTTTATTGTGTGTATGCTTCAGGTGACAGAAATCAGGAGGCACTTATCAGCTCTGAAAAGTTGATGTAATTCTACATTAATGTGGATATATTGTCTCAAATTCCTACCGACAAAAATGACCAACCAGAACCGACAACCGGTAAAGTATTTTAAAATATGACATTTATTCAAGTTTCTGGCTTGTAGAGGTCGTGAGGGAAAACTTTCCTGATTCAAACACCAATTTCTACCGGACGTAGAATTAAAATGTAATTCAGCGTCGGGTTTCCAGGTCAAATAGATTGGTATTTGGTTAACGACTTGACTGTACAGGTTTTTAGCATCACGGTTTCCCGAGTTGGAAGGTGGTATCCGTAATCGGTAGACGGTTCTGATGGAAAGGGTTGAACCATCTACCACCTTCCAACTCGGAAAGACCTGCTGAATCGCCGAATAGTTCCCAATAAAAAGTGTTCAATCCAATTGTTTGGAAAAGTCTAATAATTCGCGGCCCTATATAGTACTAACTTAACATATGGGCTGCTTCTTTACAGTTACTAGCTAACGTTAATGTTAAACGATAGCGAAGACACTAACTCCAACTAGTTGACAACAAACAACCATCTGACTAAGTTCGCTACATGTTTGGCATGCGAAGAAGCCAGCCAAGACCAAACAAGAGGCACTAATGTTACAGAACAGAAGTTAGCTAGCCCATTTAGCTACCTAGAAGACATGATAATAAACATACCCGGTTGTGTGTAGTCCGCCTTTGACTTTGTTGTCGACTTTTCCGTCGCATGTTTGCGGGTGCAGGAGCAACATTCACATTGCTAACTCTTTTTGTAACCCTGGAGGTAAATGAATTTATCCCCGCTCCCTCCGCCATAGTCACAGAAATTATTCAAGATTTAGCCAAGACGCTTGCTACTTCACTGGCTGATAAATCTCAAAATGATGATCCCGTTCGTGACTAACATTAGCCTAAGTTGCTAGCCACTTTTAGATCCTCATCCGCACAGCAACCAACAAAAAATATGTTTTGGGGAGGGTTGCCAATGTTAAATAAACTTCAGGCTTGTCTGACGGTATTCACAGATATTATTACAAATACGTAAAAAACATTTTTTAAATTCTGATTTAAAAAATATATATTTTATAATATATTATATATTTTTATTATATATAATATTCATTCTTGCTTCCTCTGGTTTAGAAACACTTCGGAAAAGTACGGCAAGTCAAGAGCGATGAAACCTGACTCTTTTCTTCTTTTTTTTACTTCAACGTCGTTGCGTTGAAGCGCGGGACACAGATTCAAATATAAACCGTCTTCTCTGATTGTGAACTGCCGCTGCGCGAGAACCTACCCGTGACTCTCTCCTGTGATTGGTCCTCCCGTGACAATGACGATTGGTTTGAGAACGTCTAATCTCGCCAATACATTTCCGGAAGCAATGTAAACAGGATTATCATAATGAAATAATTGACTATTAAAATGTTATCAATAAATTACAAGTAATGGAGGGAAAATGTCAGTGCAAATCAATATTGTATTGTCAATACTTTAACAAACAAACAACAAGCTGACGGAGCAAATTTTTCAACATCAAACTGACATTCTGAAAGAAAATTACATTTACAGCAGGGGATAAAATTATAAGATTAAACAAAACAGAATACCAATTTTAGTACATTTCCACTGTCCCAGCAAAACTAACTCCAGTGATGCCACTTCACCTACAGGCTGACTAATGTCTCTCCAAAATGTAATAACTGACAAACACTAGTAAAATAATTACTCAATAAGGCCTGAGGGGGTGTGGTATATGGTCAATGTACCACAGCTAAGGGCTGTTCTTTAGCATGACGCAACGCGGAGTGCCTGGACACAGCCCTTAGCCGTGGTATATTGACCATATACCACAAACCCCCCCAAAGTGCCTTATTGCTATTATAAACTGGTTACCAACGTAATTAGAGCAGTAAAACTGATTTGTCATACCGTGGTATACAGTCTGTTATGCCAATCAGCACTCAAACCACACAGTTTTCTAATAAGTGTTAAGGTCTGAGGGGGTGTGGTATATGGCCAATATACCACGGCTAAGGGCTGTTCTTACGCACAACGCAACACAGAGTGCCTGGACACAGCCCATAGCCGTGGTATACAGTCTGATATACCACAGCTTTCAGGGCTGGAACCACCCAGTTTATAATATGACCTAAGACACTAATAAATAATAAAACAGACAAGTTCATGCAAACAGATCAGTCTCCATCTTCTGATATTCCAAGAATAGACAATAAAGTTTCTGATTTTCACATCACATAAAGTGCAGGGTTCATATCAGCTAGATTCCTCATCACTTTAGCAAGGTAACAACTACCTATCTCGCCTGTCTGTTCTGGACCCTGACCCCGTCCCGTGTCTGTCTGTTCTGGACCCTGACCCCGTGTCTGTCTGTTCTGGACCCTGACCCCGTCCCGTGTCTGTCTGTTCTGGACCCTGACCCCGTCCCGTGTCTGTCTGTTCTGGACCCTGACCCGTGTGTCCTGGAACCCATCCCGTATATATGTTCTGGACCCTGACCCCGTCCCGTGTCTGTTTGTCTGTCCTGGACCCTGACCCCGTGTCTGTCTGTTCTGGACCATGACCCCATCCCGTGTCTGTCTGTTCTGGTACCTGACCCGTCTCTGTTCTGGACCCTAACCCCGTCCTGTGTCTGTCTGTTCTGGACCCTAACCCCGTCCTGTATATGTTCTGGTACCTGACCCCGTCTCTGTTCTGGACCCTAACCTTTATCGGTCTTTATACTAGACAAGGCATAGAGGTACGCTGTTTAACCCGATCCGTCATAGAGGTATGCTGTGTTGTCCTGTTCATAGATGATAGCCACGGTCTCTCCTGCCTCCGATACAGCAGCACTGGTCTGGATACACACCTGGGAAAGAACAAATATGTTCAGGTACAGTTTGACAAATGTTTGGGGAATGTTATTATTTATTTTATCAGAGAGAGAGGGGTATCATAAAGCAGAATCAGCCATCAGTTTGAAAACATTAGTTCTACCAGTATTCTTACTGTTTATCATGTAATCCTGCACATTTTATAAATCACAGCAATGTCCTCAGGGCAATGTCCTCAATCACAGGGACATTGGGTGCTTTTATTTTTTTTAACCAGAGGAAAGAGTGCCTCCTACTGGCCCTCCGACACCACTTCCAGCAGCAGCAGCTGGCCTTATCAGAACCGACCCTGCTTAGCTTCTGAGGCCAGCAGCTGGTCTTGTCAGAACCAACCCTGCTTAGCTTCAGTGGCCAGCAGCTGGTCTTATCAGAACCAACCCTGCTTAGCTTCAGTGGCCAGCAGCTGGTCTTATCAGAACCAACCCTGCTTAGCTTCAGAGGCCAGCAGCTGGTCTTATCAGAACCGACCCTGCTTAGCTTCTGAGGCCAGCAGCTGGTCTTATCAGAACCGACCCTGCTTAGCTTCTGAGGCCAGCAGCTGGTCTTATCAGAACCGACCCTGCTTAGCTTCAGAGGCCAGCAGCTGGTCTTATCAGAACCAACCTTGCTTAGCTTCAGAGGCCAGCAGCGGGATGCAGGGTGGTATGCTGCTGGACTCTCGAGATTCAGTGCATTCACATTTTGTTACATTACAGCCTTATTCTAAAATGTATTTTAAAAACATTCTCAATCAACAATCAATACCCAATAATGACAAAGCAAAAACAGGTTTAGAAATTTTTGCAAATGTATAAAAAATATTTATATAAGTATTCAGACCCTTTGCTATGAGAATCTAAATTGAGCTCAGGTGCATCCTGTTTCCATAGATCATCCTTCCTTGACATGATTTGGAAAGGCACTCACCTGTCTATATCAACTCCCACAGTTGACAGTGCATTTCAGAGAAAAACCCAAGCCATGAGGTCGAAGGAATGCTTAGACAAGATTGTATCGAGGCATAGATCTGGAGAAGGGTGGCAAAAATTGTCTGCAGCATTGAAGGGACCCAAGAACACAGTGGCCTCTATCACTCTCAAATGGAAGCAGTTTGGAACCACCAAGACAGGCCAAAATGAGCAATCAGAGGATAATTTAATTTAACTAGGTAAGTCAGTTAAGAACAAATTCTTATTTACAATGACTTCCTAACCTGGCCAAACCCGGACAACGCTGGGCCAATTGTGTGCCGCCCTACGGGACTCCCAATCAGGGCTGGTTGTGATACAGCCTGGAATCAAACCAGGGTCTGTAGTGAAACCTCTAGCACTGAGACGCAGTGCCTTAGACCGCTGCGCCACTCGGGAGAAGGGCATTGGTCAGGAACGTGACCAAGAACCCGATTGTCAATGACAGACCTCAAGTTCCTCTGTGATGATAGAAGAACAACCATCTCTGCAGCACTCCATCAAATCAGGCCTTTATGGTCGAGTGACCAGACGGAAGCCACTCCTCAGTAAAAGGCACATGACAACACGCTTGGAGTTTACCCAAAGGCACCTAAAAGACTCTCAGACCATGAGAAACAAGATACTCTGGTCTGATGAAACCAAGATTGAACTATTTTTCCTGAATGCCAAACATCACGTCTGGAGGAAACCTGGCATCATCCCTACCGTGAAGCATGGTGGTGGAAGCATCATGCTGTGGGGATGTTTTTCAGCGATAGCGACTGGGAGACGAGTCAGGATCGAGGGAATGAGAAACAGAGCGCAATCCTTGAAGTCCTGAGCGCTCTGGAGCAGGTTCTCAGACTGGGGCGAAGGGTCACCTTCCATCAAGACAACGACCCTAAGCATACAGCCAAGACGACATAAGAGTGGCTTCGGGACAAGTCTCTGAATGTCCTTGAGTGGCCCAGCCAGCATCCGGACATGCTGCGCAGCGACACTCCCCATCCAACCTGACAGAGTTTGAGAGGATCTGCAGAGAAGATATGGGAGAAACTCCACCAAATACAGATGTGCCAAGCTTGTAGCGTCATAACTAAGACGACTCGAGGCTGTAATCGCTGCCAAAGGTGCTTCTACAAAAGGACTGAGTAAAGGGTGCTTTATGTGAATAATGTGCAACATTTTCTAAACCTGGTTCTGTTTTGTTATTATGAGGTATTGTGTGTAGATTGAGGAGTTAAACTTTGAATTCAATTTAGAATAAAGCTGTAATGTAACAAAATGTGGAAGGTTCAAGGGTCAATACTTTCTGAATGCCCTGTACATATTATATATAAAACGTTCTATCATGTAGTATTTATTTATTTATTTATTTTTACATTGAGTGATTTCAGCAGCCCTCTTATCCAGATTGACTTATAATAGTGGATGCATACATTTTGTTGTAGTGTCCCCCAAGGGAAACGAACCCACAACCCAGCCATTTCAGGAGACATGCGCTATCAACTGAGCCTTAACGGACACTACATGGCCAAAAGTATGGGGACACGCCTTCAAATGACTGGCTATTTCAGCCAAACGCATTGCTGACCGGCGTATATAAATTCAAACAAACGGCCATGCAATCTCCATAGACAAACATTGGCAGTAGAATGGCCCATACTGAAGAGCTCAGTGACTTTCAACGTAGCACCGTCATAGGATGCCGTCTTTCCAACATGTCAGTTAAATGTCTGCCCTGCTGGAGCTGCCCCCCAGTCAACTGTAAGGGCTGGTTTTGTGAAGTGGAAACGTCTAGGAGCAACAACGGCTCAGCCGCGAAGTCGTAGGCCACACAAGGTCACAGAACATGACAGTCAAGTGCTGAAGCACGTAGAAATCGTCTGTCCTCGGTTGCAACCCTCCCTACCGAGTTCCAAACTGCCTCTGGAAGCAACGTCAGCACAAGAACTGTTCGTCGGGAGCTTCATGAAAATCGGTTTCCATGGTTGAGCAGCCGCACACAAGCCTAAGATCAGGAGTACACTTCCTGCCTGAATGCATAGTGCCAACTGTAAAGTTTGGTGGAGGATGACCAATTTCAGCCTTGAGTCTTCATGGGTATGATGCTACAAGGTTGGCATACCTGCATTTGGGGAGTTTCTCCCATTCTTCTCTGCAGATCCTCTCAAGCTCTGTCAGGTTGGATGGGGAGCGTCGCAGCACAGCTTTTTTCAGGTCTTTCCAGAGATGCTCGATCAGGTTCAAGTCCAGGCTCTGGCTGGGCCAATCAAAAACATTCAAAGACTTTTCCTTATGCCACTCCTTCGTTGTCTTGGCTGTGTGCTTAGGATCTTTGTCCTGTTGGAAGGTGAACCTTCACCCCAGTCTCGGGTCCTGTGTGCTCTGGAGCAAGTTTTCATCAAGGATCTCTGTACTTTGATTCGTTCATCTTTGCCTCGATCCTTACTAGTCTCCCAGTCCCAGCCGCTGAAAAACATCCCCACAGCATGTTGCCGCCACCACCATGCTTCACCGTAGGGATGGTGCCAGGTTATCTCCAGATGTGACGCTCGGCATTCAGGCCAATGAGTTCAATCTTGGTTTTTGTCAGATCCAGAGAATCTTGTTTCTCATGGCCTGAGTCCCATTGGTGCCTTTTGACAAACTCCAAGTGGGTTGTCATGTGCCTTTTACTGAGAAGTGGCTTCCGTCTGGCCACTCTACCATAAAGGCCTGATTTGGTGGAGCGCTGCAACAACGTATTAGGTATTGTGTGTAGATTGGATGAGGACATTTCATTTAAACCATGTTAGAATAAGGCTGTAACAAAATGTGGGGAAAGTCAAGGGGTCTGAAAACTTCCCGGTGCACTGTATATATTGTGATGTATTGTTACATATTGGTTATGTGTTGAATTGTCGTGTCCCGTACTGGCCCGTCATGTACCGTTCCGTTATGTGTATTGTCCCATATTGTCGTGTCCCGTACTGGCCCTTCCTGTACCGTTCCGTTATGTGTATTGTCGTGTCCCGTACTGGCCCGTCATGTATCGTCCCGTTATGTGTATTGTCGTGTCCCGTACTGGCCCGTCCTGTATCGTTCCGTTATGTGTATTGTCGTGTCCCGTACTGGCCCTTCCTGTACCGTTCCGTTATGTGTATTGTCCCATATTGTCGTGTCCCGTACTGGCCCGTCATGTATCGTTCCGTTATGTGTATTGTCCCATATTGTCGTGTCCCGTACTGGCCCGTCATGTATCGTTCCGTTATGTGTATTGTCCCATATTGTCGTGTCCCGTACTGGCCCGTCCTGTACCGTTCCGTTATGTGTATTGTCCCATATTGTCGTGTCCCGTACTGGCCCGTCATGTATCGTTCGGTTATGTGTATTGTCGTGTCCCGTACTGGCCCGTCATGTATCGTTCGGTTATGTGTATTGTCGTGTCCCGTACTGGCCCGTCATGTATCGTTCGGTTATGTGTATTGTCGTGTCCCGTACTGGCCCGTCATGTATCGTTCCATTATGTGTATTGTCGTGTCCCGTACTGGCCCGTCATGTATCGTTCCATTATGTGTATTGTCGTGTCCCGTACTGGCCCGTCATGTATCGTTCCGTTATGTGTATTGTCCCATATTGTCGTGTCCCGTACTGGCCCGTCATGTATCGTCCCGTTATGTGTATTGTCGTGTCCCGTACTGGCCCGTCATGTATCGTTCGGTTATGTGTATTGTCGTGTCCTGTACTGGCCCGTCATGTATCGTTCCGTTATGTGTATTGTCGTGTCCCGTACTGGCCCGTCATGTATCGTTCGGTTATGTGTATTGTCGTGTCCCGTACTGGCCCGTCATGTATCGTCCCGTTATGTGTATTGTCGTGTCCCGTACTGGCCCGTCATGTATCGTCCCGTTATGTGTATTGTCGTGTCCCGTACTGGCCCGTCCTGTACCGTTCCGTTATGTGTATTGTCGTGTCCCGTACTGGCCCGTCCTGTACCGTTCCGTTATGTGTATTGTCGTGTCCCGTACTGGCCCGTCCTGTACCGTTCCGTTATGTGTATTGTCGTGTCCCGTACTGGCCCGTCATGTATCGTCCCATTATGTGTATTGTCGTGTCCCGTACTGGCCCGTCCTGTACCGTTCCGTTATGTGTATTGTCGTGTCCCGTACTGGCCCGTCCTGTACCGTTCCGTTATGTGTATTGTCCCATATTGTCGTGTCCCGTACTGGCCCGTCATGTATCGTCCCGTTATGTGTATTGTCCCATATTGTCGTGTCCCGTACTGGCCCGTCCTGTACCGTTCCATACCGTCCCGTTATGTGTATTGTCCCGTATTGTCGTGTCCCGTACTGGCTCGTCCTGTACCGTTCCATACCGTCCCGTTATGTGTATTGTCCCGTATTGTCGTGTCCCGTACTGGCCCGTCCTGTACCGTTCCGTTATGTGTATTGTCCCATATTGTCGTGTCCCGTACTGGCCCGTCCTGTACCGTTCCGTCCCGTACCGTCCCGTTATGTGTATTGTCCCGTATTGTCGTGTCCCGTACTGGCCCGTCGTGTACCGTTCCGTCCCATTATGTGTATTGTCGTGTCCCGTACTGGCCCGTCATGTACCGTTCCGTCCCGTCCCGTTATGTGTATTGTCGTGTCCCGTACTGGGCGGTCATGTTCCGTTCCGTCCCATTATGTGTATTGTCCCGTATTGTCGTTATGTATTAAGTATTGAGACACGTATGACGTACCCTCTCCAGCAGATGTACGCGCTCTTCATTCAGCAAGTTGTTCTGTCTCAGTTGGTTGACGGTGTTTTCCAGACCCACAAGTTTATCCAGGTGTCTCCTGTGTCTCTGCTGCAATACCTTTACCTTCTTCTGAAGCTCGATCACAATGGCTTCCAGCTGCTCCTTACTCAGGCTGTTCTTATTGTAGCTAACAGAGGAGACAGTACAGTGGTTAGGGTTACTCAGGATGGTATTGTAGCTAACAGAGGAGACCTTAGTGGTTTGGGTTACTCAGGATGGTATTGTAGCTAACAGAGGAGACCTTAGTGGTTAGGGTTACTCAGGATGGTATTGTAGCTAACAGAGGAGACCTTAGTGGTTAGGGTTACTCAGGATGGTATTGTAGCTAACAGAGGAGACCTTAGTGGTTAGGGTTACTCAGGATGGTATTGTAGCTAACAGAGGAGACGGTAGTTAGGGTTACTCAGGATGGTATTGTAGCTAACAGAGGAGACCTTAGTGGTTAGGGTTACTCAGGATGGTATTGTAGCTAACAGAGGAGACCTTAGTGGTTAGGGTTACTCAGGATGGTATTGTAGCTAACAGAGGAGACGGTACAGTGGTTAGGGTTACTCAGGATGGTATTGTAGCTAACAGAGGAGACCTTAGTGGTTAGGGTTACTCAGGATGGTATTGTAGCTAACAGAGGAGACCTTAGTGGTTTGGGTTACTCAGGATGGTATTGTAGCTAACAGAGGAGACCTTAGTGGTTAGGGTTACTCAGGATGGTATTGTAGCTAACAGAGGAGACCTTAGTGGTTTGGGTTACTCAGGATGATATTGTAGCTAACAGAGGAGACCTTAGTGGTTAGGGTTACTCAGGATGGTATTGTAGCTAACAGAGGAGACCTTAGTGGTTTGGGTTACTCAGGATGGTATTGTAGCTAACAGAGGAGACGTTAGTGGTTAGGGTTACTCAGGATGGTATTGTAGCTAACAGAGGAGACCGTAGTGGTTAGGGTTACTCAGGATGGTATGGTAGCTAACAGAGGAGACGGTACAGTGGTTAGGGTTACTCAGGATGGTATTGTAGCTAACAGAGGAGACGGTAGTTAGGGTTACTCAGGATGGTATTGTAGCTAACAGAGGAGACCTTAGTGGTTAGGGTTACTCAGGATGGTATTGTAGCTAACAGAGGAGACGGTAGTTAGGGTTACTCAGGATGGTATTGTAGCTAACAGAGGAGACGGTACAGTGGTTAGGGTTACTCAGGATGGTATTGTAGCTAACAGAGGAGACCTTAGTGGTTAGGGTTACTCAGCATGGTATTGTAGCTAACAGAGGAGACGGTACAGTGGTTAGGGTTACTCAGGATGGTATTGTAGCTAACAGAGGAGACCTTAGTGGTTTGGGTTACTCAGGATGGTATTGTAGCTAACAAAGGAGACGTTAGTGGTTAGGGTTACTCAGGATGGTATTGTAGCTAACAGAGGAGACGGTACAGTGGTTAGGGTTACTCAGGATGGTATTGTAGCTAACAAAGGAGACGTTAGTGGTTAGGGTTACTCAGGATGGTATTGTAGCTAACAGAGGAGACGGTACAGTGGTTAGGGTTACTCAGGATGGTATTGTAGCTAACAGAGGAGACCTTAGTGGTTAGGGTTACTCAGGATGGTATTGTAGCTAACAGAGGAGACCTTAGTGGTTAGGGTTACTCAGGATGGTATTGTAGCTAACAGAGGAGACCTTAGTGGTTAGGGTTACTCAGGATGGTATTGTAGCTAACAGAGGAGACCTTAGTGGTTTGGGTTACTCAGGATGGTATTGTAGCTAACAGAGGAGACCTTAGTGGTTAGGGTTACTCAGGATGGTATTGTAGCTAACAGAGGAGACCTTAGTGGTTTGGGTTACTCAGGATGGTATTGTAGCTAACAGAGGAGACCTTAGTGGTTAGGGTTACTCAGGATGGTATTGTAGCTAACAGAGGAGACCGTAGTGGTTAGGGTTACTCAGGATGGTATGGTAGCTAAAAGAGGAGACGGTACAGTGGTTAGGGTTACTCAGGATGGTATTGTAGCTAACAGAGGAGACGGTAGTTAGGGTTACTCAGGATGGTATTGTAGCTAACAGAGGAGACGGTAGTTAGGATTACTCAGGATGGTATTGTAGCTAACAGAGGAGACCTTAGTGGTTTGGGTTACTCAGGATGGTATTGTAGCTAACAGAGGAGACGGTAGTTAGGGTTACTCAGGATGGTATTGTAGCTAACAGAGGAGACGGTAGTTAGGGTTCCTCAGGATGGTATTGTAGCTAATAGAGGAGACCTTAGTGGTTAGGGTTACTCAGGATGGTATTGTAGCTAACAGAGGAGACCTTAGTGGTTAGGGTTACTCAGGATGGTATTGTAGCTAACAGAGGAGATGGTAGTTAGGGTTACTCAGGATGGTATTGTAGCTAACAAAGGAGACGTTAGTGGTTAGGGTTACTCAGGATGGTATTGTAGCTAACAGAGGAGACGGTACAGTGGTTAGGGTTACTCAGGATGGTATTGTAGCTAACAGAGGAGACCTTAGTGGTTTGGGTTACTCAGGATGGTATTGTAGCTAACAGAGGAGACCTTAGTGGTTTGGGTTACTCAGGATGGTATTGTAGCTAACAGAGGAGACCTTAGTGGTTAGGGTTACTCAGGATGGTATTGTAGCTAACAGAGGAGACCATAGTGGTTAGGGTTACTCAGGATGGTATTGTAGCTAACAGAGGAGACCATAGTGGTTAGGGTTACTCAGGATGGTATTGTAGCTAACAGAGGAGACCATAGTGGTTAGGGTTACTCAGGATGGTATTGTAGCTAACAGAGGAGACCTTAGTGGTTAGGGTTACTCAGGATGGTATTGTAGCTAACAGAGGAGACGGTAGTTAGGGTTACTCAGGATGGTATTGTAGCTAACAGAGGAGACCTTAGTGGTTAGGGTTACTCAGGATGGTATTGTAGCTAACAGAGGAGACGGTACAGTGGTTAGGGTTACTCAGCATGGTATTGTAGCTAACAGAGGAGACGGTACAGTGGTTAGGGTTACTCAGGATGGTATTGTAGCTAACAGAGGAGACCTTAGTGGTTTGGGTTACTCAGGATGGTATTGTAGCTAACAAAGGAGACGTTAGTGGTTAGGGTTACTCAGGATGGTATTGTAGCTAACAGAGGAGACGGTACAGTGGTTAGGGTTACTCAGGATGGTATTGTAGCTAACAGAGGAGACGGTACAGTGGTTAGGGTTACTCAGGATGGTATTGTAGCTAACAGAGGAGACCTTAGTGGTTAGGGTTATTCAGGATGGTATTATAGCTAACAGAGGAGACCTTAGTGGTTTGGGTTACTCAGGATGGTATTGTAGCTAACAGAGGAGACCTTAGTGGTTTGGGTTACTCAGGATGGTATTGTAGCTAACAGAGGAGACCTTAGTGGTTAGGGTTACTCAGGATGGTATTGTAGCTAACAGAGGAGACGTTAGTGGTTAGGGTTACTCAGGATGGTATTGTAGCTAACAGAGGAGACGGTACAGTGGTTAGGGTTACTCAGGATGGTATTGTAGCTAACAGAGGAGACCTTAGTGGTTAGGGTTACTCAGGATGGTATTGTAGCTAACAGAGGAGACGTTAGTGGTTAGGGTTACTCAGGATGGTATTGTAGCTAACAGAGGAGACGGTACAGTGGTTAGGGTTACTCAGGATGGTATTGTAGCTAACAGAGGAGACGGTAGTTAGGGTTACTCAGGATGGTATTGTAGCTAACAAAGGAGACGTTAGTGGTTAGGGTTACTCAGGATGGTATTGTAGCTAACAGAGGAGACCTTAGTGGTTTGGGTTACTCAGGATGGTATTGTAGCTAACAGAGGAGACCTTAGTGGTTTGGGTTACTCAGGATGGTATTGTAGCTAACAGAGGAGACCTTAGTGGTTAGGGTTACTCAGGATGGTATTGTAGCTAACAGAGGAGACCTTAGTGGTTTGGGTTACTCAGGATGGTATTGTAGCTAACAGAGGAGACCTTAGTGGTTAGGGTTACTCAGGATGGTATTGTAGCTAACAGAGGAGACCTTAGTGGTTTGGGTTACTCAGGATGGTATTGTAGCTAACAGAGGAGACCTTAGTGGTTTGGGTTACTCAGGATGGTATTGTAGCTAACAGAGGAGACCTTAGTGGTTTGGGTTACTCAGGATGGTATTGTAGCTAACAGAGGAGACCTTAGTGGTTAGGGTTACTCAGGATGGTATTGTAGCTAACAGAGGAGACCTTAGTGGTTTGGGTTACTCAGGATGGTATTGTAGCTAACAGAGGAGACCTTAGTGGTTAGGGTTACTCAGGATGGTATTGTAGCTAACAGAGGAGACCTTAGTGGTTTGGGTTACTCAGGATGGTATTGTAGCTAACAGAGGAGACGGTACAGTGGTTAGGGTTACTCAGGATGGTATTGTAGCTAACAGAGGAGACCTTAGTGGTTTGGGTTACTCAGGATGGTATTGTAGCTAACAGAGAAGACGGTAGTTAGGGTTACTCAGGATGGTATTGTAGCTAACAGAGGAGACCTTAGTGGTTTGGGTTACTCAGGATGTTAACATTTTTTTTAATCGCATTGATTTTGTTGTAATATTTGAGTCACTCAGATATCACATTAATGTTGGGGTGACACGGTATCTCAGCATAACATACTGGCACTAACATTAAGGCAAGAGTCTGAACACGGGGTTTGGGTTAGGCAACAGGCCCAAGACCATCATTCTTAGGGTTAAGGGGTAGAGGGTTAAGGGTCAAGGGGTAGAGGGTCAAGGGGTAGAGGGTTAAGGGTCAAGGGGTAGAGGGTTAAGGGTCAAGGGGTAGAGGGTCAAAGGGTTAGGGTTAAGGGGTTAAGGGGTTCTCTATACCGATGTTCCTCCAGTTGGCTTCCCCGATGTTCCATATCGTCCTCCTCTGGAGTCTCCCCCTCCTCCGTCGCCAGTCTCTCCAGCGTGAGGATAAGTGATGCAGGAGAGGGGGGCATGTGCTTGGACACTATAGGCAGTGTGGAGACGATGGGTGTGGGGCTGAGAGCTGAGGACAGCACAGTGTCTGGGGGGATGCTGAACTGAGTCGCCCCGCTGGACAAAATGTTGGGAATCGTCTCAAAGTAGGCGATGATCTGAGCCCCACCACCATGGTCGTCCTGGGAGACAGACAGCTCCTCCTCCATCTCAGGAGAGACGTTCTCCATGACCAGAGACGTCGGGGACAACACAAAATTGCCGACATCTTCAGTCGTTCCGAGGTCATGACCCTCAGTCAAGATGGCCGCTGTGACCCCACTCACCACCTCTTCCAGCTGTTGTGACACCACCAACTCCCCGTCCAGCCCACCCAGATCCTCTACTGTCTGGAACAGCGTAACAGGGAAGTCTCCCGCAGCCACGTCATGGCTCCTCCCCTCCAACGCCGACAGTGTCAGAGGTGCTGTGTGCAGAAGGCCCACTGTCACGTCCCGCTCCTCCAGCAGCTGTGCCTCCTCAGTCGCCGAGGGGTTAACAGTGACCTCATAGAGTGTCAATGTTTTGTCACTGTCGGTGGAGTCGCTAACTGGCATCCCAACGTCAGAAGAGGTGGTGGTCAGTGGTTTCCTGCCGTGTCGCAGCCTTTTGGATTTCTGACTCTCACTGTGTTCCTCACCTTTACGTTTCTGACCAAATCAAAGGGAAGAGGAAGAGTGTTTTCAAACTTCTGAAACTAAACTTTTTTTTCTAAAAGCATAAAAATAATCTAATAAACTCATGTAGAACTTGAAGGAACATAAACCAACAAGGAGCCCCCCCCCCTCCCCCCGATATTTTTTTATAAGTTTACAAAAATGTATTTTAAAAAAAACTGGTTTTGCTTTGTCATTATGGGGTATTGTGATGTCATTACGGAGTATAGTGATGTCATTATGGGGTATTGTGATGTCATTATGGGGTATTGTGAGTAGATTTGAGGGTGGCAAAAAACAATTGAATCCATTTTAGAATACAGCTGTAACGTAACCAAATGTGGAAAATGTCAAGGGGTCTGAATTCTTTCAGAATCCAGTGTACCTCAGTGAGCTGGAAGACAGTGGGCACAGCATTATTCTCCAGGTAGCGAATCCCCCAGCGCAGCTTGAAGCTGGAAGATGCAAAATGTTCATGGCAGATGTACTGGTGTCTGGAAGGGCTCCAGTCCTCACGACCCATGTTTTTCAACCACTGTTCTAACCGAGCTGGATCCTGCAGTGGAAACCTACAGGGGCAGGAGAACAGTATAATTTTCCAACAGCAACCTTTCTTGAGTCAGCTCATGCCACTGTGACACACATTGCGAAACATTGACCGTGTGGCACAGTAGATCAGTTTACACATTTATTTATTTTTTTATATATTTTTTTTAACTAGGCAAGTCAATTATATTAATTAAGTAAGTAAATAAGAATGTTCTAATTTTATTTAACCTTTATTAAACTAGGCAAGTCAGTTTAAGAACAAATTCTTATTTACAATGATGCCTACCAAAAGGCAAAATGGTCTCCTGTGGAGACCGGGGTTAGGATTAAAAATATATATATATATTTACAATGACGCCAACACTGGCCAAACCCGGACGACGCTGGGCCAATGGGACTCGGTTGTGATACAGTGGGTCTGTTGTGATATACAGCCTGGATTCGAACAAGGGTGTCTGTAGTGACGCCACTGAGATGCAGTGCTAGACCGCTGCGCCACTCGGGAGCCCACACGTCAAATACATTATTAGGGAAACTAACTATCAACATGGTTTAGCACACGTCATGTGTGAGACATGACTTAATGTTATTTCCCGGAAGCTTTCCAATCTTTGGGGATCTCAGGCGATACGAAAGAGAGGTTGAACAGGCTAGTAATAGCGGTTGCAACAATGATAATGCTTGATACCGTCACCTTGCCATTCACAGTAGCCAACTAAACTTAACTGAAGTCGAGTGGCGACTACAGTTCCGATGACAGATACACGTAATTGTATCCAAAACTATTGTTTTTGGCAGCCAAAAAAATAGCCCGCAAATACACAAGACAATGTGTAATTTCGGGCTAGTTTTTGGGTGCTGAAATCAGTAGTTTAAAACTATATTTTTCTTATAAAACTTACATTTTGTCACAAAAAAATGCGTTATTTTATTTTTTTATTTTTAAACGCGTCCACCCACACTAGTCGCCATTTAACTCTATCGTACATCTGCGAGTTTAATCATTAATATCGAACGTTACTGCTCGCATAGTTACAGTTAATCTAACAACAAATACAGCCATGCTTACTTATAGAAGCTTTTCCTATCAGAATTGTTGTTTCCAGAATCATTCTTGCAGTTCGGTGCAGAACAATACTTCGGCATCTTGTCGACCACCTTGAAGAGTTATCTTTAAAACTGGCCAGGCAAGGTGAGTTGTCAGTTTTCTGATCCACTTGTAGCGTTCGTCAGCTGTTAGCTTGTGTGCATTACGTCAAAATGATGCGACTCGCATATCACGTGGCGCACGTTTTGCTGCATTCAAACCAACTGGGAACTCTGAAATCGCCGAATGGGGAAAAAAAAACAGTCTCCGACTGGGAAAAATCGATTTTTAAAATGTATTTTATTTATTTCACCATTATTTAACCAGGTAGGCTAGTTGAGAACAAGTTGTAATTTGCAACTGCGACCTGGCCAAGATAAAGCATAGCAATTCGACACATACAACAGAGTTACACATGGAATTTTAACGGTCATTCAACTCGGGAACCCTGGCCCTTTTCTAGATCTCCGAACTGAAGAACACTGACGTTATGATTTGATCTCGTATTTACCGAGTTTAAAAAAAATGCGACATTCATCTCCCACTTCTGAGAACAGCTGTAGAACAGAACAATGAGCCAGATATTTCACCGGATGTGTAAATGTGAAGCATCCGGTTGACGTTTCCACTCACTACCAAATATGGTGATGAGAGGAAGCCCAATGACCGGCAATGGAAGAAGCCGGAGTGAGATGGATTTTGGCCGATATTCAAATCAAATTCTGCTAATTATCTCATCGATGAAACATTTGATCTTAATACAGTTTTCTGTTTCCAAAACTTTTAAATCCGTAACAGAGTGGACTCTCCCATTGGAAACGACCGACTCTGGTCTATCTTCAGTTACATATACACAAATCTTTATATGTGCCTGTTGGTGTCGTTCTTATAGCTCAGTGGTTGGTATATGTCTAAAGATGGTAAACTATACTTGGCTGTTGGTATATGTAAAAAAAAATATATATATACACTTGGCTTCATTAGCAAATATATTGGTAATTTCTTTGAAGTGAGTGCATTTCTTGACAGAGAGAAATCATCGCAGACCCTGTGCACTGAAATTTCAACATAAATATTCATGAATTTAAAAATCACTGGACTGGAATTTTTTTTATTCAATATCTTTTTTTTTCTCCAAACATGTACACAGCATTAATTTTAAATGATAATATATATATATACACACACACATACACTTCAGTGTATACCATTATCTTAAAAAGTTTAGGGCCAATATTGGGACACTGCAGCTGTGCGCATGAGAGAGAGAGAAGGGAGGTGGCTTGGTGTCTGGACGTCCGGGCTATACATCCACACAACGGCAAAGTCACACTGGTAGACAAAACTAACAGTGGAGCGGGTTGAAGCATCACACCAGTGCTTGGCCTTGTAGCAAAGCAGGTCGGGAGAGAAGAGATATTGTGCAAGAGCTGCCGGGAGACAGGAGAGTGACACTACTGACTGAGCTGAAGAGCAGCAACACTCCTGCCCCCCCCCCCCCCCCCCCCAACAGGTAGAGGAGAGGTGCAAGCAGAGCAAAAATAACAACGGAATGAGGATCTGTTTTGTACATGTTGAATGTGAAGAACCTACAACATTCTGACTACTAGTAATGAACAGCACCGTGCAGAGTGAGACTGGAGACATAACAACCAGGTTCTTCCCCAAAACGCCTCCTTTTCTCCTGAAGATGCAATCGTAGCTACATTTTTCTACACTCACTTTTGCCCTACTGTAAAAAATATTGAACTTTAATAAAACTATATTTCACAGGATGTATGAACCAATACTGTAGTATAGACATTCTGCTAGCACCCCCCCCCCCCCCTCCCCTCCCCCAACCAGACACACTATAAACGGTGCAGTTGGCCAACCA
The DNA here is from genome assembly GCF_013265735.2 of Oncorhynchus mykiss. Lineage (NCBI taxonomy): Eukaryota > Metazoa > Chordata > Actinopteri > Salmoniformes > Salmonidae > Oncorhynchus > Oncorhynchus mykiss. The sequence continues at coordinate 37,680,798 of NC_048588.1, forward strand.
ACTGTATGTTTTACAGTAGCAGAACAGTCCAATATTATTCTTAACAGTTCTGCTGCCGTACGTTCTTACAAAATCCGACAGTTCCGATCATTCCAGTTGTTATTTAACCATACAGTACCAATACAGTATAATTCATCATTCTAAATCACTACACCGGGGAATGAAACCCATGTGTGGGGACCAATATGGACAGAAATTAGGGAAGAGATTGAGTTTTCCAGTTTTTACCAATACAAAAAAAAAGAAGAAGAAATGAACACACCCAGTTCTTGACTGTGCCGGTCGAAGATATACATCTGCCATCACACCACCACGTTGTCTACTCTGAACGCAACAAGAGGGATTTTACCGGAAACCGGTTGCAATTCGCTCCCCATTGCTTCCCCCTTTGGTACTAAACCCTTCAATGTTTTCAGATCTTTAAAGTGCTGACCCTTCAGATGTACAAACATCAAAGAATTAAAAAGGTCAAGGGGAGGGGGGGGACTACTGGGGGACAGGCTGGGAGAAAGGGATCCCATGGAACCGCATGGACCAGTGGGCCAGGGCATGTTGTTGTCTAAGGAAGGAGTGGTGGGTGTGGTCAGCCAGGAGGGAGGTGTCAGGCTGAGCATCTACATCATCCCCATCTGCATCAGAGAGTTGGCGTACGCCATCGGCTTCACATTCGGATGAGGCTGTGGAGGAAAGATACGAGATGTTTTATTGGCCCATGGTAACAAATACGGAAACTTATTTCCCCCCCTCAAAGCTAAAGATCCGGATCCCGTTCACACCTCCCCTTCATGTTTCTCTTTAGTCACCCTCTTCTGAACCAAGCCACTCTCTGCCTCACATTTCTGAACAACTGAAATAACACATCCTGCAGCCATTTTGTTTTTTTTTGTTAACTAGGCAAGTCAGTTAAGAACAAATTCTTATTTACAAAAACTACCCCGGCCAAACGCGGATGACGCTGGGCCAAATGTGATGCAGCCATGGAGTCTAACCAGGTACTGCAGAGACACCTCTTGCACTGAGATGTCTATGACCACCGTGGAGCCCATTTGAATGAACATTCTCACAAATATTTATTGAAGGCTATACAACCCGTCTGTTGTAACCCATATTGCAGTTGCATAAGCAGGGAAGTCCCTACACAATGCATTGTGGCAAAATCCATCAGCATATTGTGTGGTGTAGGATAATCTGTCTCCTGTTGGTCATGATAATCTACATAGTTATTCTGCTTTATATTGTCTCCTATTGGTGATGGTAATCTACATAGTTATTCTGCTTTAGACTGTCTCCTATTGGTCATGATAATCTACGCAGTTATTCTGCTTTATATTGTCTCCTATTGGTGATGGTAATCTACATAGTTATTCTGCTTTAGATTGTCTCCTATTGGTCATGATAATCTACATAGTTATTCTGCTTTATATTGTCTCCTATTAGTGATGATAATCTACATAGTTATGCTGCTTTAGACTGTCTCCTATTGGTCATGATAAACTACAGTTATACTGCTGCTTTATATTGTCTCCTATTGGTCATGATAATCTACACAGTTATTCTGCTTTAGACTGTCTCCTATTGGTGATGATAATCTACACAGTTATTCTGCTTTAGACCGTCTCCTATTGGTGATGATAATCTACAGTTATTCTGCTTTAGACTGTCTCCTATTGGTCATGATAATCTACATAGTTATGCTGCTTTAGACTGTCTCCTATTGGTCATGATAATCTACATAGTTATGCTGCTTTAGACTGTCTCCTATTGGTGATGATAATCTACAGTTATTCTGCTTTAGACTGTCTCCTATTGGTCATGATAATCTACACAGTTATACTGCTGCTTTAGACTGTCTCCTATTGGTCATGATAATCTACACAGTTTTCTGCTTTAGACCGTCTCCTATTGGTCATGATAATCTACATAGTTATTCTGCTTTAGACTGTCTCCTATTGGTGATGATAAACTACAGTTATTCTGCTCTATATTGTCTCCTATTGGTGATGATAATCTACATAGTTATTCTGCTTTAGATTGTCTCCTATTGGTCATGATAAACTAGTTATACTGCTGCTTTAGAATGTCTCCTATTGGTCATGATAATCTACAGTTATTCTGCTTTAGACTGTCTCCTATTGGTGATGATAATCTACAGTTATTCTGCTTTAGACTGTCTCCTATTGGTCATGATAATCTACAGTTATTCTGCTGCTTTAGACTGTCTCCTATTGGTCATGATAATCTACAGTTATTCTGCTTTAGACTGTCTCCTATTGGTCATGATAATCTACAGTTATTCTGCTTTAGACTGTATCCTATTGGTCATGATAATCTACACAGTTATTCTGCTGCTTTAGACTGTCTCCTATTGGTCATGATAATCTACAGTTATTCTGCTTTAGACTGTCTCCTATTGGTCATGATAATCTACACAGTTATTCTGCTTTAGACTGTCTCCTACTGGTCATGATAATCTACAGTTATTCTGCTGCTTTAGACTGTCTCCTATTGGTCATGATAATCTACATAGTTATTCTGCTTTAGACTGTCTCCTATTGGTCATGATAATCTACAGTTATTCTGCTTTAGACTGTCTCCTATTGGTCATGATAATCTACACAGTTATTCTGCTGCTTTAGACTGTCTCCTATTGGTCATGATAATCTACAGTTATTCTGCTTTAGACTGTCTCCTATTGGTGATGATAATCTACAGTTATTCTGCTTTAGACTGTCTCCTATTGGTCATGATAATCTACAGTTATTCTGCTTTAGACTGTCTCCTATTGGTCATGATAATCTACAGTTATTCTGCTTTAGACTGTCTCCTATTGGTCATGATAATCTACACAGTTATTCTGCTGCTTTAGACTGTCTCCTATTGGTCATGATAATCTACAGTTATTCTGCTGCTTTAGACTGTCTCCTATTGGTCATGATAATCTACAGTTATTCTGCTGCTTTAGACTGTCTCCTATTGGTCATGATAATCTACGCAGTTATTCTGCTTTAGACTGTCTCCTATTGGTCATGATAATCTACAGTTATTCTGCTTTAGACTGTCTCCTATTGGTCATGATAATCTACAGTTATTCTGCTTTAGACTGTCTCCTATTGGTCATGATAATCTACACAGTTATTCTGCTGCTTTAGACTGTCTCCTATTGGTCATGATAATCTACAGTTATTCTGCTTTAGACTGTCTCCTATTGGTCATGATAATCTACAGTTATTCTGCTTTAGACTGTCTCCTATTGGTGATGATAATCTACAGTTATTCTGCTTTAGACTGTCTCCTATTGGTCATGATAATCTACAGTTATTCTGCTTTAGACTGTCTCCTATTGGTCATGATAATCTACAGTTATTCTGCTTTAGACTGTCTCCTATTGGTCATGATAATCTACAGTTATTCTGCTTTAGACTGTCTCCTATTGGTCATGATAATCTACACAGTTATTCTGCTTTAGACTGTCTCCTATTGGTCATGATAATCTACAGTTATTCTGCTTTAGACTGTCTCCTATTGGTCATGATAATCTACACAGTTATTCTGCTTTAGACTGTCTCCTATTGGTCATGATAATCTACAGTTATTCTGCTTTAGACTGTCTCCTATTGGTCATGATAATCTACAGTTATTCTGCTTTAGACTGTCTCCTATTGGTCATGATAATCTACACAGTTATTCTGCTTTAGACTGTCTCCTATTGGTCATGATAATCTACAGTTATTCTGCTTTAGACTGTCTCCTATTGGTCATGATAATCTACAGTTATTCTGCTTTAGACTGTCTCCTATTGGTCATGATAATCTACAGTTATTCTGCTGCTTTAGACTGTCTCCTATTGGTCATGATAATCTACATAGTTATTCTGCTTTAGACTGTCTCCTACTGGTCATGATAATCTACAGTTATTCTGCTTTAGACTGTCTCCTATTGGTCATGATAATCTACAGTTATTCTGCTTTAGACTGTCTCCTATTGGTCATGATAATCTACAGTTATTCTGCTTTAGACTGTCTCCTATTGGTCATGATAATCTACAGTTATTCTGCTTTAGACTGTCTCCTATTGGTCATGATAATCTACAGTTATTCTGCTTTAGACTGTCTCCTATTGGTCATGATAATCTACAGTTATTCTGCTGCTTTAGACTGTCTCCTATTGGTCATGATAATCTACATAGTTATTCTGCTTTAGACTGTCTCCTACTGGTCATGATAATCTACAGTTATTCTGCTTTAGACTGTCTCCTATTGGTCATGATAATCTACAGTTATTCTGCTTTAGACTGTCTCCTATTGGTCATGATAATCTACAGTTATTCTGCTTTAGACTGTCTCCTATTGGTCATGATAATCTACACAGTTATTCTGCTGCTTTAGACTGTCTCCTATTGGTCATGATAATCTACACAGTTATTCTGCTTTAGACTGTCTCCTATTGGTCATGATAATCTACAGTTATTCTGCTTTAGACTGTCTCCTACTGGTCATGATAATCTACAGTTATTCTGCTTTAGACTGTCTCCTACTGGTCATGATAATCTACAGTTATTCTGCTTTAGACTGTCTCCTATTGGTCATGATAATCTACAGTTATTCTGCTTTAGACTGTCTCCTACTGGTCATGATAATCTACAGTTATTCTGCTTTAGACTGTCTCCTACTGGTCATGATAATCTACAGTTATTCTGCTTTAGACTGTCTCCTATTGGTCATGATAATCTACAGTTATTCTGCTTTAGACTGTCTCCTATTGGTCATGATAATCTACAGTTATTCTGCTTTAGACTGTCTCCTACTGGTCATGATAATCTACAGTTATTCTGCTTTAGACTGTCTCCTATTGGTCATGATAATCTACAGTTATTCTGCTTTAGACTGTCTCCTATTGGTCATGATAATCTACACAGTTATTCTGCTTTAGACTGTCTCCTATTGGTCATGATAATCTACAGTTATTCTGCTTTAGACTGTCTCCTATTGGTCATGATAATCTACAGTTATTCTGCTTTAGACTGTCTCCTATTGGTCATGATAATCTACACAGTTATTCTGCTTTAGACTGTCTCCTATTGGTCATGATAATCTACAGTTATTCTGCTTTAGACTGTCTCCTATTGGTCATGATAATCTACAGTTATTCTGCTTTAGACTGTCTCCTATTGGTCATGATAATCTACAGTTATTCTGCTTTAGACTGTCTCCTATTGGTCATGATAATCTACACAGTTATTCTGCTTTAGACTGTCTCCTATTGGTCATGATAATCTACAGTTATTCTGCTTTAGACTGTCTCCTATTGGTCATGATAATCTACAGTTATTCTGCTTTAGACTGTCTCCTATTGGTCATGATAATCTACAGTTATTCTGCTTTAGACTGTCTCCTATTGGTCATGATAATCTACAGTTATTCTGCGGGAAAAAAAGTAGCGGGAAAAAAAAATAACAGAAAATCCAGGCAGTCAAAATAGACTGTATGTGTTTAATATGCTGGTTTACATTTGCTGTTAGAACAGACTAAATCTGTACCAACACGTCGATCGTGTCTTTCGTGTAGGCTACAACATGAAATCACACTCGAGGCATGGAATGCATAGTTGGAACATGTCGACCATGTCTTCAGTGTACAACATTAAGTTTCCTCCTCCACGTCAATGAGGGGGGAGCGGCAGTAGAGCAACGGGAGCAATGAACAGCAGCTACGTGGGCGGCAGAGTGGGAGGCGGCAGAGTGGGAGGCGGCCACGTGGGCGACGGCAGAGTGGGCGGCGGCAGAGTGGGAAGAGGCAGAGTGGGAAGAGGCAGAGTGGGCGGCGGCAGAGTGGGAGGCGGCCACGTGGGCGGCGGCAGAGTGGGAGGCGGCCACGTGGGCGGCGGCAGAGTGGGCGGCGGCCACGTGGGCGGCGGCAGAGTGGGCGGCGGCAGAGTGGGCGGCGGCAGAGTGGGCGGCGGCAGAGTGGGAAGAGGCAGAGTGGGAAGAGGCAGAGTGGGAAGAGGCAGAGTGGGAGGCGGAAGAGTGGGAAGAGGCAGAGTGGGAGGCGGCAGAGTGGGAAGAGGCAGAGTGGGAAGAGGCAGAGTGGGAAGAGGCAGAGTGGGAAGAGGCAGAGTGGGAAGAGGCAGAGTGGGAAGAGGCAGAGTGGGAAGAGGCAGAGTGGGAAGAGGCAGAGTGGGAGGCGGCAGAGTGGGAGGCGGCAGAGTGGGAGGCGGCAGAGTGGGAGGCGGCAGAGTGGGAGGCGGCAGAGTGGGAGGCGGCTATGTTAAAAACAATGTTGCCACCTGCACAGAAATCTCTATCAATAGCCACGACGAGTCGGGTTCTAGACTGCAACCAGTTTAATTTTTTTATTTATTTATTTTACCTTTATTTAACCAGGTAGGCAAGTTGAGAACAAGTTCTCATTTACAATTGCGACCTGGAGGCCTGAAAGGTACTGTAACTAAGTAGATGTACTGTTATTGTAACGTTGGTTAGGGTTAGTATGTCAAAGTTATTATCAGATGTACTTACCACAGCAGTGAACTGGTGAAACTCTGGTTTGAGGTCTGATCCTCTGAGGTGGATGTACGCTCCCTTATTAGCCATCTGATCACTTGAGGGAGAGAGAGAAGGACAGAGAGAGGAAGGGAAGGGGAGAGAGAGAGATGGGAAAGGAAGAGCGAGGGGAAGGGGAAGGGAAGGGAAGAGCGAGGGGAAGGGAAGAGCGAGGGGAAGGGAAGAGCGAGGGGAAGGGAAGAGCGAGGGGAAGGGAAGAGCGAGGGGAAGGGAAGGGGAGAGCGAGGGGAAGGGAAGGGGAGAGCGAGGGGAAGGGAAGGGGAGAGCGAGGGGAAGGGAAGGGGAGAGCGAGGGGAAGGGAAGAGTGAGGGGAAGGAAAGGGAAGAGCGAGGGGAAGGGAAGGGAAGAGCGAGGGGAAGGGAAGGGAAGAGCGAGGGGAAGGGAAGGGAAGGGCGAGGGGAAGGGAAGGGCGAGGGGAAGGGAAGGGGAGAGCGAGGGGAAGTGAAGGGGAGAGCGAGGGGAAGGGAAGAGTGAGGGGAAGGGAAGGGGAGAGCGAGGGGAAGGGAAGAGTGAGGGGAAGGGAAGGGAAGAGCGAGGGGAAGGGAAGGGAAGGGCGAGGGGAAGGGAAGGGAAGAGTGAGGGGAAGGGAAGGGAAGAGCGAGGGGAAGGGAAGGGAAGAGCGAGGGGAAGGGAAGGGAAGAGTGAGGGGAAGGGAAGAGAAGAGCGAGGGGAAGGGAAGAGAAGAGCGAGGGGAAGGGAAGGGAAGAGCGAGGGGAAGGGAAGGGAAGAGTGAGGGGAAGGGAAGGGGAGAGCGAGTGGAAGGGGTGAGAAGAGAATACTGATCTTAAATGTCTTTAGAGGGGGTGACATTTGACATGTGAGAGTCTTACAATAGATGTTGTTTAAATCTGGCAATGCATATTAAAAAAAAAAAATCACAACATTTGGATTGAATAGTGAGTCTGTTGCCCTAGTTACCAGTAGTTGGGCGCTGAGAAGACTGTGATGCACTTCCCTGAGTGTGTGACCTCATAACCCTCTGCCTTGACCTCGTGACTGCGGACGATGTAATCCAACTTGTTCTGGTCCAGGAACCGCTCGGTGACGTCAGGACCAAACTGACAGCTCACACCTCGCTTAGAGACAGACCGCCCATTCTGGGGGGGGGGGGGGTCAGGAAAAAAATAAAATAATCAAATAGACAGATGACATGATGCAGTAGAGCCATTTAAACCAGATTATATTAGAATGGTATTTTGTTGTTGGACCAGAGTGTATTTCTAGGACACCAAACCTGTGGCTGTGGGTCTGACCAGAGGAGATCACACATGGGACCTGAAGGAAAACAAACAGTTGAAAGAACACTTTAATTCCTCGGTCCTAAACGAGAAAGGTATTGATTAATTGATCGCTCTTACCAGAGTCTGGGGGCTGTCTGTTCCTGTCGATCTTCCTCAGATCGTCGAGCATCACTCCGTCCTCACTGAACAGCCCCCCGTGCATCACCTGACACAGACAGAACACAACTAAAGACAATATTCTCAAAATGTCCAGTTGTACAGTTGGAAGGCCTCGGCATGCTTCAGTTCGGCTGGCGCCTAGCGGAACTTGGCTGAACGACCGTGCTTCATACTCTCTTAAAAAGACCTTTGCTTGAAAAACGAGAAATAAGAAATAAAAAAAAAAGTGGCAATAGTACCGTTTGTCCATCTTGAGACGCCAAAGCCATTATTCACTTCCTCAAAAAAAGTCAGAATGGATCTAACTCAAGAAATCTGTCATGAATTGACGTTAATCGCTGAAGAGATTTGTCACACAATGTTACATGTAACATAGAAGTTTGGTGCATTGTTTATCAATTCAATTTTTTTTGCAGGAAAACGAGTTCTCACTGAATGGCAGACTTTATTGAAGAATCCCTACTGTTGAAAAATCACAGACAAAGGGACTTTTCTTCACAGACAAAGGGACTTTTCTTCACAGACAAAGGGACTTTTCTTCACAGACAAAGGGACTTTTCTTCACAGACAAAGGGACTTTTCTTCACAGACAAAGGGACTTTTCTTCACAGACTAAGGGACTTTTCTTCACAGACAAAGGGACTTTTCTTCACAGACAAAGGGACTTTTCTTCACAGACAAAGGGACTTTTCTTCACAGACAAAGGGACTTTTCTTCACAGACAAAGGGACTTTTCTTCACAGACAAAGGGACTTTTCTTCACAGACAAAGGGACTTTTCTTCACAGACAAAGGGACTTTTCTTCACAGACAAAGGGACTTTTCTTCACAGACAAAGGGACTTTTCTTCACAGACAAAGGGACTTTTCTTCACAGACAAAGGGACTTTTCTTCACAGACAAAGGGACTTTTCTTCACAGACAAAGGGACTTTTCTTCACAGACAAAGGGACTTTTCTTCACAGACAAAGGGACTTTTCTTCACAGACAAAGGGACTTTTCTTCACAGACAAAGGGACTTTTCTTCACAGACAAAGGGACTTTTCTTCACAGACAAAGGGACTTTTCTTCACAGACAAAGGGACTTTTCTTCACAGACAAAGGGACTTTTCTTCACAGACAAAGGGACTTTTCTTCACAGACAAAGGGACTTTTCTTCACGGACTTTTCTTCACAGACAAAGGGACTTTTCTTCACAGACAAAGGGACCTTTCTTCACAGACAAAGGGACTTTTCTTCACAGACAAAGGGACTTTTCTTCACAGACAAAGGGACTTTTCTTCACAGACAAAGGGACCTTTCTTCACAGACAAAGGGACTTTTCTTCACAGACAAAGGGACTTTTCTTCACAGACAAAGGGACTTTTCTTCACAGACAAAGGGACCTTTCTTCACAGACAAAGGGACCTTTCTTCACAGACAAAGGGACCTTTCTTCACAGACAAAGGGACCTTTCTTCACAGACAAAGGGACCTTTCTTCACAGACAAAGGGACTTTTCTTCACAGACAAAGGGACTTTTCTTCACAGACAAAGGGACTTTTCTTCACAGACAAAGGGACTTTTCTTCACAGACTAAGGGACTTTTCTTCACAGACTAAGGGACTTTTTTTCACAGACTAAGGGACTTTTCTTCACAGACTAAGGGACTTTTCTTCACAGACAAAGGGACTTTTCTTCACAGACAAAGGGACTTTTCTTCACAGACAAAGGGACTTTTCTTCACAGACAAAGGGACTTTTCTTCACAGACAAAGGGACTTTTCTTCACAGACAAAGGGACTTTTCTTCACAGACAAAGGGACTTTTCTTCACAGACAAAGGGACTTTTCTTCACAGACAAAGGGACTTTTCTTCACAGACAAAGGGACTTTTCTTCACTGACTTTTCTTCACAGACAAAGGGACTTTTCTTCACAGACAAAGGGACCTTTCTTCACAGACAAAGGGACTTTTCTTCACAGACAAAGGGACTTTTCTTCACAGACAAAGGGACTTTTCTTCACAGACAAAGGGACCTTTCTTCACAGACAAAGGGACTTTTCTTCACAGACAAAGGGACTTTTCTTCACAGACAAAGGGACTTTTCTTCACAGACAAAGGGACCTTTCTTCACAGACAAAGGGACCTTTCTTCACAGACAAAGGGACCTTTCTTCACAGACAAAGGGACCTTTCTTCACAGACAAAGGGACCTTTCTTCACAGACAAAGGGACTTTTCTTCACAGACAAAGGGACTTTTCTTCACAGACAAAGGGACTTTTCTTCACAGACAAAGGGACTTTTCTTCACAGACTAAGGGACTTTTCTTCACAGACTAAGGGACTTTTTTTCACAGACTAAGGGACTTTTCTTCACAGACTAAGGGACTTTTCTTCACAGACTAAGGGACTTTTCTTCACAGACGAAGAGACTTTTCTTCACAGACGAAGAGACTTTTCTTCACAGACGAAGAGACTTTTCTTCACAGACGAAGAGACTTTTCTTGCCTCCAGAAAAATTGAGTGCCGAAACAGCCGGAAAAAACCCTCACCGAAGTCCAAAATGTCGTCCTATATGAACAAACTCCACCGAACTGTTTTGGCTGGGAAGCATGTGGACGCCTTAACAGAGAACCTACCATGACTTTGCTGTTTAATACACCGTGTGAGGGCTGTCAGGGGTCAAAGGTTAGAGGTCAGGGTTACCTAACAGGACTTTGCCGTTGATGCACTGCGCCACAGGTTAGGGTTTAAAGGTCAGGGTTACCTACCACGAGGAGAATCTCAATTGCATTAGTTATTTTTCCTCGCCTACCTCTCAAAAAACCCATTGGAGGAGATGGTCAGAGGGGAGGGACCTCTGGCTTTCTCATCCAATGAGTTTTGAGAATGAGTATGCAAATTAGATTCTTCCCGATGAATTTACAGTTAATACACTGTGCTTCAAAAAGGGGGTGTGGTAGATATCGAAACTCTTCCGCAAAGGACTGCGATAGGATACACATGACCAGCCTCAATGAAAAACGTGGCCATCGAGGAAGGGAAGACACTACTAACAAATTGACTCTCCTCGACCACTCGACCATCATCGGTTTCCGGGCCACGGAAGAGAGAGGACAGAGGCAGTTTGGAACTCGATGGTGAGTTTTGCAACCGAGGACAGGCGATTTTTGCTCGCTATGCGTATCAAGTGTTCCCATTCTGTGAGCTTGTGTGGCCTACCACTTCACGGCTGAGCCGTTGTTGCTCCAAGACGTTTCTAGTTGACAAAACCAGCACTTACAGTTGACCCGGGACAGCTCTAGCAGGAATTTGATGAACTGACTTGTTGGAAAGGTGTCATCCTATGACAGGGCCACATTGAAAAGACACATCTTCATTAAGGCCATTTAATGTGTTTATTTATTTAACTTGACAAGTCCGTTAATGAGAACAAATTATTATTTTACAATGACGGCCTAGGAACAGTGGGTTAACTGCCTTGTTTTAGGGGCAGAACGACAGATTTTTACTTTGTCAGCTCGGGGGATTAAATCTTGCAACCTTTCGGTTACTGGTCCAACGCTCTAACCACTAGGCTACTTGCCAATGTTTGTCAATGGAGATTGCATGGCTGTGTGCTTGACGTTATACACCCATCGGTAACAGGTGTGGCTGAAATAGCAGAATCCACCAATTTAAAAAGTGTATTCCCCAAAGTCCAAGTTCAAAATGTGAATTTACTCATTTCGTATTTACGGCTTCACAACTGGTAATTACCACCTTACCACATAGTTATAAACGCCAAATTACCTACCAGGACCTTGCCGTTGATGCACTATGCTAGAGGTTAGGGGTCAGAGGTCAGGGTTACCTACCAGAACTTTTCCATTGATGCACTGCGCCAGAGGCAGCCACTGGAAGACCTCACTGAAGAGCGTAAACATCTGAGTGGTGTACTTGGCCTTCACCTCCCCCTCAAAACCATACATCTGGTTCATGTTGTCAGTCTCGTGGTTACCTAGTTACACAGGAACATATGGACATCAGTTACCAACACAATTTACCCTTCGCTAAGCCCCACTCACAGAATTATGGGCAAGCAATCGCAACGTTTCGATGGATAGCAACTGTAGTTGAGTCCAACACCTCGGACAAGGTCATGTTTCAAACCCTTGGAAGCCAAGGAGGGCTATGGCAAAAACAGGAACGTAATTTTTAAAAAATCTATTGTTTGAAGAGTTAAATAATTTAACAGCGCACCAGAGGTCTCATTGAAAAAGTTGCTAACGCTAGCAGGTTGGCTAGCTCTCATTGAAAAAGTTAACGATAGCTATTAGCTAGCTCTCATTGAAAACATTGCTAAGGCCAGCTGATTAGCTAGCGCTCATCGAAAACATTGCTAACGCTTGCTAGCTCTCATTGAAAACATTGCTAACGCTTGCTAGCTCTCATTGAAAACGTTGCTAACGCTTGCTAGCTCTCATTGAAAACGTTGCTAACGCTTGCTAGCTCTCATTGAAAACGTTGCTAACGCTAACTGGTTAGCTAGCGCTCATTGAAAATGCCTACTGACCTCTGAGCAGGTAGAAGGAGTCCGGGAGGAGCAGCTTGAAGCCGAACAGAGTCAGAATGACCTCTAGGGAGAACGAACCACGGTCCACAAAGTCTCCATTAAACAGCTGTGTTATATTGTTAAGGGTTATCATGTACATTTATTTGAATACAAATGGCGCTTTACTGCACATGTCACCGCTTTACTGCACATGTCACCGCTTTACTGCACATGTCACCGCTTTACTGCACATGTCACCGCTTTACTGCACATGTCACCGCTTTACTGCAACTGAGCAGGATACATAGGGGTTGGTCTCGGAGGGTAAGCCGTTCAGCTCAAAGATGTTCAGAAGGTCGTAGAATTGTCCATGTGTGTCGCCACAAATGGTTATCTTCTCTGTCTGTTGGGGAGGAAACAGAACAGGTTTAGGCACAGGGACATATGCGAAGGGGACCACCAAGTGCTAACAGTCAGTATCTGGATAACGTGTGAAATGCTTGATACTGTACCAACCAGCCTGACTCAGTCTACTGTACCAACCAGCCTGACTCAGTCTACTGTACCAACCAGCCTGACTCAGTCTACTGTACCAACCAGCCTGACTCAGTCTACTGTACCAACCAGCCTGACTCAGTCTACTGTACCAACCAGCCTGACTAAGTCTACTGTACCAACCAGCCTGACTCAGTCTACTGTACCAACCAGCCTGACTAAGTCTACTGTACCAACCAAGCCTGACTCAGTCTACTGTACCAACCAGCCTGACTCAGTCTACTGTACCAACCAGCCTGACTCAGTCTACTGTACCAACCAGCCTGACTCAGTCTACTGTACCAACCAGCCTGACTAAGTCTACTGTACCAATCAGCCTGACTCAGTCTACTGTACCTACCTACATTACCTGCTTGATAATGGATGTGATATCAACAGGGAAGTATATTTTCTGAGTGATTTAAATATTGACTGGCTTTCATCAAGCCGCCCACTCAAGAGAAAGCTTCAAACTGTAACTTGTGCCTGCAACCTGGTGCAGGTTATCAGTCAACCTCCCAGGGTAGTTACAAACTGCACAGGAATGACATCATCAACATGTATCGATCACATCTTTACTAATTCTGCAGATATTTGCTTTAAAGCGGTATCCAGATTATACAATAAGTTTGTAGTGATTCCTATGTTGATGATGTAAAGAATATTTGTTGGTCCGCGGTGTGTAACGAGGAGCAACCAGACGTTGCACTTGACACATTTATGAAACTGTTTATCCCCGTTACTAATAAGTATGCACCTGTTAAGAAAATGACTGTAAAAACTTAAATCCCCTGCAAAATGAGAAATCATGTGACTAAACTGAATAAAAATGAAGAAACTACACTATGAAACAAAGATAAATTACAAAGAATGATAGTAAAAAGCTATGGTGCTCCCTTAAATGAAATTTCGGGGCAAAAAGGCAAACTCAGCTCCATCGTTTATTGAATCAGATAGCTCACAAACCAGACTAATTTAATGTTTTTTTTTGTTGGCAAGATTAGCAAACTTAACCATGACATGACAGCAACAAATGCTGACACTACACATCCAAGTATATCTAACCAAATAATGAAAGACAAGAATTGTAATTTTGAAGTGTGGAAGAGGTGAAAAAAGTATTGTTGTCTATCAACAATGACAAGCCACCGGGATCTGAGAACTTGGATGGAAAATTACTGAAGATAATAGCGGACGATATTGCCACTCCTATTTGCCATATCTTCCAACTTAAGCCTACTAGAGAGCGTGTGCCCTCAGGCCTGGAGGGAAGTTAGTCATTCCGCAACCCAAGAATAGTAAAGCCCCCTTTACTGGCTCAAACAGCCGACCAATCACCCTGTTAACAACCCTTACAAAAGTTTGGGGAAAAAAATAGTGTGACCAGATACAATGATATTTTACAGTAAACAAATTGACTTTCAGCACGCTTATAGGGAAGGACTTTCAACAAGTACAGCACTTACACAAATGAGTAATTACACAAATTGACTGATGAGAGAAATTGATGATAAAAATATTGTGGGGGCTGTTTTGTTAAGACTTCAGTGCCACTTTTGATATTATTGATCATAGTCTGCTGCTGGAAAAACGTATGTGTTACGTCTTTACACACCCTGCTATAATGTGGATAAAGAGTTACCTGTCTAGCAGAACACAGAGGGTGTTCTTTAATGGAAGCCTATCAAATATAATCCAGTTAGAATCAGGAGTTCCCCAGGGCAGCTGCCTAGGCCCCTTACTTTTTTTAAATCTTCACTAACGACATGCCACTTGTATTTGTGAGATGCATTGACATGTTGAATGCACCAAGCTGTCTGTTTAAACTACTGGCACACAGCTCAGACACCCATTCATATCCCACAAGACATGCCACCAGAGGTCTCGTCACAGTCCCCAAGTCCAGAACAGACTATGGGAGGCGCACAGTACTACATGGAACTCTATTCCACAGTACTACCTAGAGCCATGACTACATGGAACTCTATTCCACAGTACTACATAGAGCCATGACTACATGGAACTCTATTCCACAGTACTACATAGAGCCATGACTACATGGAACTCTATTCCACAGTACTACCTAGAGCCATGACTACATGGAACTCTATTCCACAGTACTACATAGAGCCATGACTACATGGAACTCTATTCCACAGTACTACCTAGAGCCATGACTACATGGAACTCTATTCCACAGTACTACCTAGAGCCATGACTACATGAAACTCTATTCCACAGTACTACATAGAGCCATGACTACATGGAACTCTATTCCACAGTACTACCTAGAGCCATGACTACATGGAATTCTATTCCACAGTACTACATAGAGACATGACTACATGGAACTCTATTCCACAGTACTACCTAGAGCCATGACTACATGGAACTCTATTCCACATCAGGTAATGCAGCAGTAGAATCAGATTCAAAAAACATTTTAAAAATATACCTTATGGAACAGCGGGGACACTTGGTGTGTTGTGAATTCTGTAATGGAATGTTTTTAAAAATGTATAACTGCCTTTAATTTTGCCGGGACCGCAGGCAGAGTAGCTAACGTGGGATCAATAATAAATACAAATCTGACAATTGAAGGACTAGACAGGATGAAGAGCAATACCAGGAAGTCAACATACATCACACGGATGTCTCACCTCTTTTAACGTGATCTCAACTAGACTGGGTAGTTTGGACAAGAGCTCTTTGACTTGGATCAGAATCTAAAAAGGAGAGATTTTATTAGTCAACACAAATACAGTATTATTATAGGTGTACCTGGTAACTACAGTAATATTACAGTATTATTATAGGTGTACCTGATAACTACAGTAATATTACAGTATTATTATAAGTGTACCCGATAACTACAGTAATATTACAGTATTATTATAGGTGTACCTGATAACTACAGTAATATCACTGTACTTATCAGGTACACCTATAATACTGTAATATCAAATCAAACAAATACCTATAATACTGTAATATCACTGTATTTATAGGTGTACCTGATTAGCACAGTAATATTACAGTATAATTATAGGTGTACCTGATGAGTACACTAACACTACAGTATTATTATAAGTACACGATAAGTACACTAATATCACAGTATTATTATAGGTGCACTAATATTACAGTATTATTATAGGTGTACCTGATAACTACAGTATTATTATAGGTGTACCTGATAACTACAGTATTATGTAAGGTGTACCTGATAACTACAGTAACATTACAGTATTATGTAAGGTGTACCTGATAACTACAGCAACATTACAGTATTATTATAGGTGTACCTGATAACTACAGTAACATTACAGTATTATTATAGGTGTACCTGATAACTACAGTATTATTATAGGTGTACCTGGTAACTACAGTATTATTATAGGTGTACCTGATAAGCACAGTATTATTATAGGTGTACCTGATAAGCACAGTATTATTACATTATTATTATAGGTGTACCTGATAACTACAGTAACATTACAGTATTATGTAAGGTGTACCTGATAACTACAGTAATATTACATTATTATTATAGGTGTACCTGATAACTACAGTAACATTACAGTATTATTATAGGTGTACCTGATAACTACAGTATTATTATAGGTGTACCTGATAACTACATTATTATTATAGGTGTACCTGATAAGCACACTTTCTGTGCAGTTTCTTCTGGTCTTTGAAGCACTCCATCATCTCTTTCATGAAGCTCATTGTCACCTTTCCTTCTTCCAGCTTCGGTCCAGTGTACTCGTCCTCAATCACTGCATGGGTGGCACAATCAAATCAACCAAATGTATACAGCCCATTTTACAGCAACATCTGTCACCAAGTGTTTCACAGTAACTCGGTCTTGAAGATCTTAATTTCAAAAACACCACAATGTATACAGGCAGTAGTCCATTATCTAGACATTAAAATTGTATAAATATATATATAAATAAATAAATATGAGATAAATATGAGATAAATAGAGATATATAAAAAAATATATAATCAAGTAATGAATCCTAAAATATAAAAACATTACCAACTACTCACTCATGTTTTCGATGTCTAGGGAGTCCACGACCGATTTCTTCATCTCGTCGCTGGCGATGGCTCTCTCGAAGGCTTTCTGTTTCACGATCTTGTTGCACTCCTGGTATTTCATCTTAGCGTCCTTATCGTTGGGTCGCACCCGCACTACCTAACCCCACAACACCAGGCAAACACACAGGACAAGGACTAGGGTCAGTCTCACACTTAAAACACTATTCTCGGTACCAGTACTACACAATGGATCAGTACCATGTCAGAAAAAGTCAGTCCAAACTTCAAAGGAAAATAGATTTTACAGCCATGGTTTGGTTGTAAATTAATACAAAACAGTTTTGATTTCTAGAAATAGTTAGTGCTTCTCTCCTCTCACTAAGACTTCAGTACTAGTCCCCCCCCCAGTAGAGACGGTTGCATCTGTGTAGAGCAATATGTCCATGACATCAATACTCTAAATTTGTCTCAGTGACAGCAGGCAGCTATCACTGTCAGTGATGTGGCACAGCCAGCCAGCCAGCTCCCTGTTTGCCAGAGCCTTGGGGGTGTTTATGTCAACATGGAACAAAGACCAGCTGTTTATAAATGGACCCCCCCCCCCCCCCCCCCATTGACCAAATGTAAATTTGAAGGAACTAACTTTTGATCGATTTACTGAACTGACCACATTTTAAAACAGAATCTAACCCTGGCAGTACGTGACTGCCAAGTCTTTACACTGTCAAGGTAAACACATCTGCAAGACGTCATCTCAAACAGGGCGACTTTCTAAATTGTGACGACAGCCCCACTGTTGGCTCCTCCCTTGTGACAAGCCCACATTCTCCTCTTCTGTCCTCATCTTAGTAATAATACTACTGCTGCTTACATGGGCCTTATACAGCGCTGGTCAAACCCAGTCACCTGGTAGGACGTCACCTGGTGATTTAGGGGGCGGCAGGGTAGCCTAGTGGTTAGAGCGTTGGTCTAGTAACCGGAAGGTTGCAAGTTCAAACCCCCGAGCTGACAAGGTACAAATCTGTCGTTCTGCCCCTGAACAAGGCAGTTAAATGTTCCTAGGCCGTCATTGAAAATAAGAATTTGTTCTTAACTGACTTGCCTAACTTTGTCTTATTATTGTTGTGAGGGGTTCAGGTCACAATAATATTAGAAAGAATTAAAACAAAACACCAAAAAACTAAAATAAATAAGTTTTTATAGTCTATTCATACTCCTCCCTCACGCCAACCTCCCTCCCCCATGGGCTCATGTTGTGGACATACACTAGCGTTCAAAAGTTTGGTGGACACTTAGAAATGTCCTCGTTATTGGAAGAAAAGCACATTTTTTTGTCCATTAAAATAACATCAAATTGATCAGAAATACAGTGTAGACATTGTTAATGTTGTAAATGACTATTGTAGCTGGAAACGGCTGATTTTAAATGGAATATCTACATAGATGTACAGAGGCCCATTATCAGCAGCCATCACTCCTGTGTTCCAATGGCACGTTGTGTTAGCTAATCCAAGTTTATCATTTTAAAAGGCTAATTGATCATTAGAAAACCCTTTTGTAATTATGTTAGCACAGCTGAAAACTATTGTTCTGATTAAACAAGCAATAAAACTGGCCTTCTTTAGACTAGTTGAGTATCTGGAGCATCAGTATTTGTGGGTTCGATTACAGGATCAAAATGGCCAGAAACAAAGAACTTTCTTCTGAAACTCGTCAGTCTATTCATGTTTTGAGAAATTAGTGTTATTCCATGCGAGAAATTGCCAAGAAACTGAAGATCTCGTACAACGCTGTGTACTACAACCTTCGTAGAACAGAGCAAACTGGCCCTAACCAGAATAGAAAGCGGAGTGGGAGGCCCCGGGGCACAACTGAGCAAGAGGACAAGTACATTAGAGTGTCTAGTTTGAGAAACAGACCTCAACTGGCAGCTTCATTAAATTGTACCCGCAAAACACCAGTCTCAATGTCAACAGTGAACAGGCAACTCCAGGATGCTGGCCTTCTAGGCAGAGTTCCTCTGTCCAGTCTCAATGTCAACAGTGAAGAGGCAACTCCAGGATGCTGGCCTTCTAGGCAGAGTTCCTCTGTCCAGTCTCAATGTCAACAGTGAAGAGGCAACTCCGGGATGCTGGCCTTCTAGGCAGAGTTCCTCTGTCCAGTCTCAATGTCAACAGTGAACAGGCAACTCCAGGATGCTGGCCTTCTAGGCAGAGTTCCTCTGTCCAGTCTCAATGTCAACAGTGAAGAGGCAACTCCAGGATGCTGGCCTTCTAGGCAGAGTTCCTCTGTCCAGTCTCAATGTCAACAGTGAAGAGGCAACTCCGGGATGCTGGCCTTCTAGGCAGAGTTCCTCTGTCCAGTCTCAACGTCAACAGTGAAGAGGAGACTCCGGGATGCTGGCCTTCTAGGCAGAGTTCCTCTGTCCAGTGTCTGTGTTCTTTAACCCATCTTAATCTTTTTTTTACATTTTATTGGTCAGTCTGAGATATGGCTTTTTCTTTGCAACTCTGCCTAGAATGCCAGCATCCCGGAGTCACCTCTTCACTGTTGACATTGAGACTGGTGTATTTCAAATCAATTTGATGTTATTTTAGAATGGACAAATAAATGTGCTTTTCTTTAAAAAAAAATATATATATATATATATATATATAAAAAGACATTTCTAAATGACCACACATTTTTGGAACGGTAGTGTATCTATGCAAAAAACTAAGCATCATGAATAAGTCATCTTACGTTTGTACGTTTGTTTGTGGGTCCACGGTACACGTCAACAGTCTGGACATCGATATTCAATACAGATATTCAAACTACAACTGAGGAATTTAAACATGATTACATGAACTCATAATAAGGTTGTTGTTGTTCTCTAATGAATGCTCTAGCGAAAAGGACATTTGACCATACCATGTTTTACCATGCCGTTTGTCTCTAGAGTTTAAACGATCACAATTTGTTTTGGTAAAACTCTATACATTTTTTTTGTATCCAGAAGAAATGACAAATACATTTATTATTATTTTTCAACAAATTCTGGACATTGGATTTGTCTGCGTCAAGACTAACATTTCAAATCAAATCAAATTTTATTTGTCACATACACATGGTTAGCAGATGTTAATGCGAGTGTAGCGAAATGCTTGTGCTTCTAGTTCCGACAATGCAGTAATAACAAGTAATCTAACTAACAATTCCAAAACTACTGTCTTGTACACAGTGTAAGGGGATAAAGAATATGTACATAAGGATATATGAATGAGTGATGGTACAGAGACACATTTCACCACCCTCCATTGCGGCTAAAAGATCAGACTGGAAATGTATTTGAACAATTATATTGGACAATTTAGCCACTACAGTAACTATTCCCATTTAAGTCACCTGGGGATTTACAACAATGTCATCTTCCTAAAGAGTACCTTGAAGCTTCCTCTCCTGTCATCTTCCTAAAGAGTACCTTGAAGCTTCCTCTCCTGTCATCTTCCTAAAGAGTACCTGGAAGCTTCCTCTCCTGTCATCTTCCTAAAGAGTACTTGGAAGCTTCCTCTCCTATCATCTTCCTAAAGAGTACCTGGAAGCTTCCTCTCCTATCATCTTCCTAAAGAGTACCTGGAAGCTTCCTCTCCTGTCATCTTCCTAAAGAGTACCTTGAAGCTTCCTCTCCTGTCATCTTCCTAAAGAGTACCTGGAAGCTTCCTCTCCTGTCATCTTCCTAAAGAGTACTTGGAAGCTTCCTCTCCTATCTTCCTAAGAGTACCTTGAAGCTTCCTCTCCTATCTTCCTAAGAGTACCTTGAAGCTTCCTCTCCTGTCATCTCCCTAAAGAGTACCTGGAAGCTTCCTCTCCTATCTTCCTAAGAGTACCTTGAAGCTTCCTCTCCTGTCATCTTCCTAAAGAGTACCTGGAAGCTTCCTCTCCTATCTTCCTAAAGAGTACCTTGAAGCTTCCTCTCCTGTCATCTTCCTAAAGAGTACCTTGAAGCTTCCTCTCCTATCATCTTCCTAAGAGTACCTGGAAGCTTCCTCTCCTGTCATCTTCCTAAGAGTACCTTGAAGCTTCCTCTCCTGTCACCTTCCTAAGAGTACCTGGAAGCTTCCTCTCCTGTCATCTTCCTAAAGAGTACCTGGAAGCTTCCTTTCCTGTCATCTTCCTAAAGAGTACCTGGAAGCTTCCTCTCCTGTCATCTTCCTAAGAGTGTACCTTTAACTCTCCTGTCTAACCGTGTCCGGTCTTACCGTCTCGTAGTCTTTGAGTGCAGCCTTGAACTTGCCCAGGGCCATGTTGGATGTGGCTCGGCGATAGTAGCCCTTGATGTAGTTCTTGTCTATCTCCAGACACTTGGTGGCGTCGGCCAGAGCGTAGCCATAGCATTCTGTCCGCAGGTACGCCAGGCTGCGGTTGGAGAAGTAGATGGCGTTGGCCGGGTTGAGCTCCAACGCCTCCGTGTAGTATTTGATTGCATTGTCATAGTCTTTCTCTAGAAAACATCATCACATTCATTGTCATAGTCTTTCTCTAGAAAACAACATCACATTCATTGTCATAGTCTTTCTCTAGAAAACAACATCACATTCATTGTCATAGTCTTTCTCTAGAAAACATCATCACATTCATTGTCATAGTCTTTCTCTAGAAAACAACATCACATTCACTGTCATAGTCTTTCTCTAGAAAACATCATCACATTCATTGTCATAGTCTTTCTCTAGAAAACATCACATTCATTTAGATTGGAATCAGTTCCACTTTTCAAGGCTATAGTGGACTTTCTCTCGAGTCACTCATTCGCTTCAATAATCTGCATTTATTGGCTTATTGCCTATCAAGGAACGAGCTACTCAACTTGTCAAAGAAGCCCGTGGAGCTGTCAATGGCGGTATTGAGCAAAGTCATAGCATAATGACACAAGGTTCAAAGGTTGAACTCTAAAAAATGTATGCCACTGGAAGACAAACCGGGGGCGGCAGGGTAGCCTAGTGGTTAGAGTGTAGAGGCGGTAGGTAGCCTAGTGGTTAGAGTGTAGAGGTGGCAGGTAGCCTAGTGGTTAGAGTGTTGGACTAGTAACCAAAAGGTTGCAAGTTCAAATCCCCGAGCTGACAAGGGTACAAATCTGTCGTTCTGCCCCTGAATAGGCAGTTAACCCACTGTTCCTAGACCAGGTTAACCCACTGTTCCTAGACCAGTTAACCCACTGTTCCTAGACCAGTTAACCCACTGTTCCTAGGCCGTCATTGAAAATAAGAATTTGTTCTTAACCTAGTTAAATAAAGGTACAAATAATAATAATAATAAAAACACACACATTGGGAAGTGTCTTTCCCTTAGCGGGTGGATTGACAAGGCTAATTGATCAAGGGTTATCTTACCACTGCTGTGCTGCTGTGCTATGGAAGCGTTAGGTTATCCTGGATTTCAAGTGCAATCCAACACATTGATGGGTTCCATAGCAGGATAACAGTGGCTACAATAACTAGCTACACCATGGAAACGCTAACCTGCAACTGTAGTGTATCAGGGTACTGTATCAGGGTACTGTAGTGTAGCGTATCAGGGTACTGTAGTGTAGTGTATCAGGGTACTGTAGTGTAGTGTATCAGGGTACTGTAGTGTAGTGTATCAGGGTACTGTAGTGTAGTGTATCAGGGTACTGTAGTGTATCAGGGTACTGTAGTGTAGTGTATCAGGGTACTGTAGTGTAGTGTAGTGTATCAGGGTACTGTAGTGTAGTGTATCAGGGTACTGTAGCGTATCAGGGTACTGTAGTGTAGCGTATCAGGGTACTGTAGTGTAGTGTATCAGGGTACTGTAGTGTAGTGTATCAGGGTACTGTAGTGTAGTGTATCAGGGTACTGTAGTGTAGTGTATCAGGGTACTGTAGTGTATCAGGGTACTGTAGTGTAGTGTATCAGGGTACTGTAGTGTAGTGTAGTGTATCAGGGTACTGTAGTGTAGTGTATCAGGGTACTGTAGTGTAGTGTATCAGGGTACTGTAGTGTATCAGGGTACTGTAGTGTATCAGGGTACTGTAGTGTAGTGTATCAGGGTGCTGTAGTGTAGTGTATCAGGGTGCTGTAGTGTAGTGTATCAGGGTACTGTAGTGTAGTGTACCAGGGTGCTGTAGTGTAGTGTATCAGGGTACTGTAGTGTAGTGTATCAGGGTACTGTAGTGTATCAGGGTACTGTAGTGTATCAGGGTACTGTAGTGTACCAGGGTGCTGTAGTGTAGTGTATCAGGGTACTGTAGTGTAGTGTATCAGGGTACTGTAGTGTATCAGGGTACTGTAGTGTAGCGTATCAGGGTACTGTAGCGTAGCATATCAGGGTTACTGTAGCGTAGCGTATCAGGGTACTGTAGCATATCAGGGCAGTGTAGTGTATCAGGGTACTGTAGTGTAGTGTATCAGGGTACTGTAGTGTATCAGGGTACTGTAGTGTAGTGTATCAGGGTAGTGTAGCGTATCATGGTAGTGTAGCGTATCAGGGTACTGTAGTGTATTTATTATGGATCCCCATTGGCTGCTGCCAAGGCAGCAGCTACTCTTCCTGGGGTACAGCAAAATTAAGGCAGTTTATACAATACATTCACAGATTTAACAACACACTGTGTGCCCTCAGGCCCCTACTCCACCACTAACACATATCTACAGTACTAAATCCATGCATAGTGTGTATGTTATCGTGTGCGTGTGTGGATGTGTCTGTGCCTATGCGTGTGTCTCTTCACAGTCCACACTGTTCCATAAGGTGTATGTTTACCTGTTAATTTAAATCTAATTCTACTGCTGCATCAGTTACCTGATGTGGAATAGAGTTCCATGTAGTCATGGCTCTATGTAGTACTGTGGAATAGAGTTCCATGTGGTCATGGCTCTATGTAGTACTGTGGAATAGAGTTCCATGTAGTCATGGCTCTATGTAGGACTGTGGAATAGAGTTCCATGTAGTCATGGCTCTATGTAGTACTGTGGAATAGAGTTCCATGTAGTCATGGCTCTATGTAGTACTGTGGAATAGAGTTCCATGTGGTCATGGCTCTATGTAGTACTGTGGAATAGAGTTCCATGTAGTCATGGCTCTATGTAGTACTGTGTGCCTCCCGTAGTCTGTTCTGGACTGTGAAGAGACCCCTGGTGGCATGTCTTGTGAGATATGCATGAGTATCCGAGCTGTGTGCCAGTAGTTTAGACAGACAGCTCGGTGCATTCAACATGTCAGTACCTCTCATAAATATAAGTAGTGATGAAGTCAATCTCAGCCAGGAGAGATTGACGTGCATATTATTAATGTTAGCTCCCTGTGCTTCCCTGTTCTGAGCCAATTGCAATTTTCCTAAGTCCTTTTTTGTGGCACCTGACCACATGACTGAACAGAAGTCCAGGTGCAACAAAACTAGGGCCTGTAGGACCTGCCTTGTTGATAGTGTTGTTAAGAAGGTAGAAACTAGGGCCTGTAGGACCTGCCTTGTTGATAGTGTTGTTAAGAAGGTAGAAACTAGGGCCTGAAGGACCTGTCTTGTTGATAGTGTTGTTAAGAAGGCAGAGCATCGCTTTATTATAGACAGACTTCTCCCCATTTTAACTACTACTGTATCAACATGTTTTGACCATGACAATTTACAATCTAGTGTTACTCCAAGCAGTTTAGTTATTTCAACTTACTCAATTTCCACATTATTGATTACAAGTTTTAGTTGAGGTTTAGGATTTAGTGAGTGTTTTGTTCCAAATACAATGCTTTGTTTTAGGGCGAACTTTTCCTTGCCATCGACTCTGAAACTAACTGCAGCTCTTTATTGAGTGTTGCAGTCATTTCAGTCG
Organism: Oncorhynchus mykiss; assembly: GCF_013265735.2. Lineage (NCBI taxonomy): Eukaryota > Metazoa > Chordata > Actinopteri > Salmoniformes > Salmonidae > Oncorhynchus > Oncorhynchus mykiss. Next base: position 37,705,674 of record NC_048588.1, read on the forward strand.
CTGTAGTAGCTAATGGCTATAGTGTTGAGTCAACCGCATACAAAGAAACTATGGCTTTACTCAAAGTCAGTGGCATGTCATTAGTAAAAATTGAAAAAAAAGCAATGTGCCTAAACAGCTACCCTGGGGAATTCCTGATTCTAACTGGATAATATTTGATAGGCTTCCATTAAAGAACAACCCCTCTGTGTTCTGTTAGTAACTCTTTATCAACATTATAGCAGGGGATGTAAAGCCATAACAAAGGTTTTTTCCAGCAGTAGACTATGATCAATAATATCAAAATCCGCACTGAAGTCTAAGACAGCCCCCCAATCATTTTATCATCAATGTCTCTCAGCCAAGCATCAGTCATTTGTGTAAGTGCTGTGCTTGTTGAGTGTCCTTCCCTATAAGCATGCTGAAATTGTTTTCAATTTGTTTAGTGTAAAAATAGCATTGTATCTGGTCAAACACAACTTTTTCCAGAGATTTACTAAGGGTTGATAACAGGGTGATTGGTCGGCTATTTGAGCCAGTAATACTATTGTTGGGTAGCGGAATGACTAACTTCCCTCCAGGCCTGAGGGCACACGCTCTCTAGTAGGCTTAAATTGAAGATGTGGCAAATAGGAGTGGCAATATCGTCCGCTATTATCTTATCTATTATGGCTTGTCATTGTTGATAGACAACAATACTTTTTTTCACCACCTTGCCAATCAGTTGGAATTCCTCGTCAATCCAAGGGGCTTGAACAGTTTTTACAGTCATTTCGGAGCGTGCTTATTAGTAACTGGAATAAGTAGTTCCATAAATGAGTCAAGTGCAGCGTCTGGTTGCTCCTCTTTACACACCGCGGACCAACGACTATTCTTTACATCATCAACATAGGAATCACTACAAACTTATTGTGTGACCTCTTATACACTATATTAGGCCGAGCCTTTGGATCTTTGGTTTTCCTAGATATGGCTATTACATTGTGATCACTACATCCGATGGATTTGGATACAGCTTTAAAGCAAATATCTGCAGCGTTAGTAAAAATGTGATCAAAACATGATGATGATTTTATTCCTGTGCTGTTTCTAACTACCCTGGTAGGTTGACTGATAACCTGAACCAAGTTGTAGGCACTGGTTACAGATTGAAGTTTTTTCCTGAGCTTGATGAAAACCAGTCAATATTTAAAATCACTCAGAAAATATACTTCTCTGTTGATATCTCATACATTATCAAGCATTTCACACGTTATCCAGATACTGACTGTTAGCATTTGGTGGTCTATAGCATTTTCCCAACTTTAGGTGAAGCAGCTTTAGGTGAAGCAGATGAACCTGTAGCCATATTACTTCAACAGTATTTAACATGAGATCCTCTCTAAGCTTTACAGGAATGTGGTTCTGAATATAGACTGCAATACCGCCTCCGTTGGCATTTCGGTTTCAGAGATAGATGACATTCATATTCCGACAGTTACAAGCAAGTTATTGACTTCATGGACCTTGTTTCTTAGGCTACATATGTTAATATGGGCTATTTTTTTTTAGCACTTTTCTGGGTTGCTTGATTGTTTTTTTAATGCTTTACTGTGAAGCTTATCAGAGGTAGACTTACTCATGTTATTTACATTGGAGCTGATAGCGCAGGGTGAGCTATATAAAAGTGGTCTTCCTACTAGGGCACACCGCCTAAGTGCTAACAGTGTAACTCTGGTTTATTGGATCATGACTACTGCTTACAATAGCTGATAAACAGATATATTCAGTGCAATTAGGAGTACATAAATTAAATTACTTGTGTTTACCGACGCCCCTAAGATCATGTACATTTGATGCAGCATTATGACGACTCATTGTCACAATGGTAGGGATTAACTGAGCTGATCCTGGATCATTTACCAGTCAATGGTAGGGATTAACTGAGCTGGTCCTGGATCATTTACCAGTCAATGGTAGGGATTAACTGAGCTGGTCTTGGATCATTTACCAGTCAATGGTAGGGATTAACTGAGCTGGTCTTGGATCATTTACCAGTAAATGGTAGGGATTAACTGAGCTGGTCTTGGATCATTTACCAGTAAATGGTAGGGAGTAACTGAGCTGGTCCTGGACCATTTACCAGTCAATGGTAGGGAGTAACTGAGCTGGTCCTGGATCATTTACCAGTAAATGGTAGGGATTAACTGAGCTGGTCCTGGATCATTTACCAGTAAATGGTAGGGAGTAACTGAGCTGGTCCTGGATCATTTACCAGTAAATGGTAGGGAGTAACTGAGCTGGTCCTGGATCATTTACCAGTAAATGGTAGGGAGTAACTGAGCTGGTCCTGGATCATTTACCAGTAAATGGTAGGGATTAACTGAGCTGGTCCTGGATCATTTACCAGTAAATGGTAGGGATTAACTGAGCTGGTCCTGGATCATTTACCAGTAAATGGTAGGGATTAACTGAGCTGGTCCTGGATCATTTACCAGTAAATGGTAGGGATTAACTGAGCTGGTCCTGGATCATTTACCAGTAAATGGTAGGGATTAACTGAGCTGGTCCTGGATCATTTACCAGTAAATGGTAGGGATTAACTGAGCTGGTCCTGGATCATTTACCAGTCAATGGTAGGGATTAACTGAGCTGGTCCTGGATCATTTACCAGTAAATGGTAGGGATTAACTGAGCTGGTCCTGGATCATTTACCAGTCAATGGGGTAGGGATTAACTGAGCTGGTCCTGGATCATTTACCAGTCATTGCTTCAACACAACCTTGAAATGCTTGGACAGAGTCCAGGAGCCAAGATGATTTGGAAGGACTCCGTCATTCATGTAGAGTATCTTCTGTTTCCAGAAGGTGTCAAAGTTATCAATACAAGTGACTCCAGCAGAGCTACAGTAGTCTTTTAGCCAGATGTGTAATGCCAGCAGTCTGCTGAATCTTTCACACCCGCGGCCCAACGATGGTACTGGACCTGATATTATTGGCTGTTTTTTGGAGTCTTTTAATGCCAAAATCAGTTCTTTAAAATCAATTTTCAAATGTTCCGAGCTAGCCCTCCTGATGTAGTTTGACCCCACATGGACTACGACAGCGTCAGCTCCCGGCATCTGTGGTAGAACAGTCGGAAGCAGCCTTGTGAGTCCTGCACTCGTTCTCCTGGGTAGCACAGGGGTTTTGCCTTGGGGACAGAGATGTTTCTCACCATAGAGCTGCCTAATGATGACAGTTGGTGAATAGGCCAGTCTCTCAGGTAGCCTCGCGGTCTGATGAGGGTGGGAGCTCCGAGGATCTGAACCCGAGGTAGAAGCCACCGGAGAGGGAGACAGAGCAGAGGACGAAGACGCAGGTACCTCCGGATCCGATCTCGATTGGGAAGCCACCACGGACGAAGGTGCCGGAACCTCCGTATCCGATCTGGATTGGGAAGCCCCCACGGACGAAGGTGCCGGAACCTCTTGATCCAGGGCAGCAAAGCTGTTTCTGGTCTGTGTCAGTTCCGGACCCCCGTTGACAGAGGACGACTTCTTCGACTTCCACGGCGAGTGACGTATCTCCATGGCTGGTTGGTTGGGTCGAGATCAGCTCCGTTCTCCAGGGAAAGGGGATACCCCTTCGAGGATGGAACACTGCTGAGCACCGACCAGTCAGAGGTAGAGAGCCGACGCGGCGGAGACACTTCCACCAGTCCAGAGCGGCGTCAGGCTACTGGGGTGGAAGAAAAATAAAAAGTAGGTGGGCGTGGGTTCCCCAGTAGTTTATGTAGGTTTGCTACATTGAAAGTCAACTCGGTCCACATCGTCCCGGAACAAAGCAAAGTCAAATGCAGCTCCTGCAACGTTGGAAGCATCCAATAGCTGCCTACGTTTGAGACCACCGAGCCAGCTAATCTAGCTCGTCTTTCTGGCAGGATCCCGGGACAGATAGTTCACGTTTCAGCGTTCGACAGCGTTTAGCAACAAAGATACGTTGCGCCCTGATGACGTCAGTGTCAGGTGATTAGGTGCAGTGTAGCTTATCAGGGTACAATTTAAATTACACACTTCTGGAACAAAGCTATACATGACAATTCATACAGTAATGACTGGGAGCTTTTTAAATGGGAGTATTGACGCCAAGACGACGAGAGCTGAAGAAGAAAGTTTAAGTACAAAGATCACTTCTTGTTAAAAAGCCTGTTGAAAGTGTCTCAGAGGAGGACACATCTGTTCTGTTTGAGCTACAACACAAGTTGGATGATATGTATAAACTGAAAGCAGAGGGAAGCCTTTGTCAGATCTAGGAAGAAGTGGCTGGAGGAGGATGAACAAAAATGCTTCTTATTTTTTCAGGTTAGAAAAACACCACTCTCAAAATAATACAATTCAACAATTAAATATGACCGGTCTAATCACAGATGATCCCAAATTAATTTCTAACTTTAGTTGCAACTTCTACGGGAATTTATATAGTTCTAAGTATTGTGAGGTTTCCTCATCTATTTTTTTTTTGTGACTCTCTGGGGGATGTGAAATCAATTGGGGAGGCGGAGGGGGAACAGTGTGATGACACTATCATAGTTGAAGAGATTATTTATTCTATTCAACACTTTACAAATAATACGTCTCCTGGGACTAACGGTATATCTGCTGAGTTTTACAAAACTGTTTCTCAACAGTTGGCCCCATTTCTGTTTGAGGTATTTTCCGAAAGCATTGTAAATAATGCTCTCCCTCCCAGTTTGACTCAAGGTCTGATTACATTAATGCCTAAGCCCAAGAAAGACTGGCTTCTCCTCCATAATTGGCATCCAATCTGCCTGCTCAATAACAACTACAAAATATTGGCCTCTATATTTGCAAAAAAGAATGAAGGCAGTATTGGACTCAATTATAGAGGAGACTCAATCTGGCTTCATGAGGAATAGACATATCTATTAATATCCGACTGGGGTTATTGACTATTTTGATCTAATCTTCGAAGATAGACACTAAAACTTTGATATAGAAACTCATGTTCCACTCTTTCTCTCCCTTGAGAAATTTGGATTTGGGGAATTATTTTGTAGTACTATAAAAACTCTTTAAATGAAATGGGAACAGTTCCATAAAATTAAAGCATGGGACTTCTACTAGATTTGATTTGAAAAGAGGAATTAGGCAAGGTTGCCCAATTTCACCTTACCTCTTCCTGCTTGCAACACAACTTCTTACAAGTTCTGTGAAATCCTGCAATATAAAAAGGGATCTCTATTGCTGACAGAGATATTATCATTAGTCAGCGTGCAGATGGACACAACCCTCTTTTTGAAAGACGCAGCCGACGTGATAAATTGTGTGAATTGTTTGCTGTTAAAGACCAATACCCTCTATATGCACTATTTCAGTTGAGGAAAAAGTAACATACCTTGGGATAACCATATCTAAGGATCAACATGAAAGACGTTCATTAAAAATGTCATACCTATTATTGAAAAAAACAAAAAGAAGTTGAGCCATTGGTTGCAGAGGGATTTATCCTTGAAAAGGTCGAGTATTGCTTTCTAAAGTTGAAGGTATCTCCAGACTTACTTATGCATCCCAGTCACTACATACAGCCCAGTCCCGTACATGCAGCCCAGACCCGTACATGCAGCCCTGTCCCATACACGCAGCCCAGTCCCTTACACGCAGCCCAGTCCCCTACACGCAGCCCAGTCCCCTGCACGCAGCCCAGTCCCCTAAACGCAGCCCAGTCCCCTAAACGCAGCCCAGTCCCTTACACGCAGCCCAGTCCCTTACACGCAGCCCAGTCCCTTACACGCAGCCCAGTCCCTTACACGCAGCCCAGTCCCTTACACGCAGCCCAGTCCCTTACACGCAGCCCAGTCCCTTACACGCAGCCCAGTCCCTTACACGCAGCCCAGTCCCTTACACGCAGCCCAGTCCCTTACACGCAGCCCAGTCCCTTACACGCAGCCCAGTCCCCTACACGCAGCCCAGTCCCCTACACGCAGCCCAGTCCCCTACACGCAGCCCAGTCCCCTACACGCAGCCCAGTCCCTTACACGCAGCCCAGTCCCCTACACGCAGCCCAGTCCCCTACACGCAGCCCAGTCCCCTACACACAGCCCAGTCCCCTACATACAGCCCAGACCCCTACATACAGCCCAGTCCCCTTACATACAGCCCAGACCCTACATACAGTCCAGTCCCCTACATACAGTCCAGTCCCCTACATGCAGCCCAGTCCCCTACATACAGCCCAGACCCCTACACGCAGCCCAGTCCCCTACATACAGCCCAGTCCCCTACATACAGCCCAGTCCCCTTACATACAGCCCAGTCCCCTTACATACAGCCCAGTCCCCTTACATACAGCCCAGACCCTACATACAGCCCAGACCTCTACATACAGCCCAGACCCTACATACAGCCCAGACCCCTACATACAGTCCAGTCCCCTACATGCAGCCCAGTCCCCTACATACAGCCCAGTCCCCTACATACAGCCCAGTCCCTACACGCAGCCCAGACCCCTACATACAGCCCAGACCCCTACATACAGCCCAGACCCCTACATACAGCCCAGTCCCCTACACACAGCCCAGTCCCTCCATCTTGACAACAAAATAGGTAAAGCGGTTGACCAAATGATTTTCAACTTCATCTGGAAAAATCGTACACATTATATTAGGAAATCTGTCATTATGAACACACATATGAATATGGTGGTGTCATATTTTTTGGGATTTTCCTACTTTGAATAATACTTGAGATAAATTGGGCTAAAACATTTCTTAAAGAATCCAACTTCAACTTGGAATTTCACCCCTCATATCTTCTCCCGATTTGGTGACTTCAATTTTATGTCACTTTGTAACTATAGTAACTATAACATTGATGAGATTCCTACAAAATGATCTGCTTTTCATTGACAAGTATTCTTAGCGTGGTCGTTAATATATAAACATAATTTTTCCCCACGTAGGTATTTTGTTTGGAATAATAAGGATATGTTGAGTAGAAACGAGTCTTTATTTTTTAAGAACTGGTTTAGTAATCATATCCTACTGGTGAGGCAACTGTTTAATACAGAAGGATTGTTACTCAATTATGAGGATTTTTTTTATCTAGTTACAATATCCCTGTTACACCTAGAAGGTTCTCCATAGTCTTTGATGCTATTCCATCTGGAACTCTCATGTTATTTATAGTTGTAGCCAGACCTCACCTTGTTGACCTGCCCTCCTAGAGAGTTCTCCATAGTCTCTGATGCTGTTCCATCTGGAACTCTCATGTTATTTATAGGTGTAGCCAGACCTCACCTTGTTGACCTACCCTCCTAGAGACTTCTCCATAGTCTTTGATGCTATTCCATCTGGAACTCTCATGTTATTTATAGTTGTAGCCAGACCTCACCTTGTTGACCTGCCCTCCTAGAGAGTTCTCCATAGTCTCTGATGCTGTTCCATCTGGAACTCTCATGTTATTTATAGGTGTAGCCAGACCTCACCTTGTTGACCTACCCTCCTAGAGACTTCTCCATAGTCTTTGTGATACTATTCCATCTGGAACTCTCATGTTATTTATAGTTGTAGCCAGACCTCACCTTGTTGACCTACCCTCCTAGAGAGTTCTCCATAGTCTTTGATGCTATTCCATCTGGAACTCTCATGTTATTTATAGTTGTAGCCAGACCTCACCTTGTTGACCTACCTTCGCTTAATCCAGTTGACTATCCAATAGAGATAGTGTTTCTCCCTTGTTCCCTCAGAACAACAGACCTGCTTTATTTCAAAGGGATATTGTATCTATTCCTTATGTCACAACTTACTGGAATACATAGGTCAATAATATCCCGTTGTGAAAAAAAGACCTGCTTGTTAATTAACAAGGTCAAAGAGGTCTCTTTTCAGAATGATCCATAAGTATTACCCTGCGAATCATTACCCGAAGAAACTCAAAAAAGGACATTAACTACTTTTTATGTTGAGCATCCAGAAACATTTTTTTTGCATTTATTTTGGCATTGTCTACATGCAAAAAAAAAATTATGGAAAGATAAAACTATGAATATAATTGTTAATATTCTTGATGACTAGTTTTTTTTTTTTGAATGGGAGAATGTGCTCCTCGGTTTCCGTTTTAAGGTCTTTGTATAATCTGCAATTTGTTGTACCCACTAACATATTTTATCATTGTCTGTTTGTATACTTCTTGTACGTGTATATATATATATATATACACACACACACACACACACACACACACACACACACAGTGGGGCAAAAAAGTATTTAGTCAGCCACCAAAATGTGCAAGTTCTCCCACTTAAACATGTACTGGCTTAAGCAGGGGGACACGTCTGGCACTGCAGGATTTGAGTCCCTGGCGGCGTAGTGTGTTACTGATGGTAGGCTTTGTTACTTTGGTCCCAGCTCTCTGCAGGTCATTCACTAGGTCCCCCCGTGTGGTTCTGGGATTTTTGCTCACCGTTCTTGTGATCATTTTGACCCCACGGGGTGAGATCTTGCGTGGAGCCCCAGATCGAGGGAGATTATCAGTGGTCTTGTATGTCTTCCATTTCCTAATAATTGCTCCCACAGTTGATTTCCTCAAACCAAGCTGCTTACCTATTGCAGATTCAGTCTTCAAGGGCCTGGTGCAGGTCTACAATTTTGATTCTGGTGTCCTTTGACAGCTCTTTGGTCTTGGCCATAGTGGAGTTTGGAGTGTGACTGTTTGAGGTTGTGGACAGGTGTCTTTTATACTGATAACAAGTTCAAACAGGTGCCATTAGTACAGGTAATGAGTGGAGGACAGAGGAGCCTCTTAAAGAAGAAGTTACAGGTCTGTGAGAGCCAGAAATCTTGCTTGTTTGTAGGTGACCAAATACTTATTTTCCACCATAATTTGCAATTAAATTCATTAAAAATCCTACAATGTGATTTTTCTGGATAAAAAAATAAATAAATTGTCCGTCATAGTTGAAGTGTACCTATGATGAAAATTACAGGCCTCTCATCTTTTTAAGTGGGAGAACTTGCACAATTGGTGGCTGACTAAATACTTTTTTGCCCCACTGTAAATATATATATATATATTTTTAAATAAACATGATGGTTGATATAACAATATGCAAACACATGCACATCGAGTTATGGCCATGTAGCTAGCTAGCTATTTCACTCAGTGCACTTCAATGTTGAGTTGCTTCCCACCGGGCAGCCGCAGGCCGCCGCCCACCGCAGGCCGCCGCCCACCGCCGGAGAAAAAAATAGTTTACTGAGTAACCGTTTATATAAAAGGAACTCGGTGGATTGAAATAATCCCGTAGACATACGCATCTGCTGGTCACCTTCTTTTTTAAAGTAGGGACGTGGATCAGAAAACCAGTCAGTATCTGGTGTGACCACCATTTGTCTCATGCAGCGTGACACATCTCCTTCGCGTAGCGTTGATCAGGCTGTTGATTGTGGCCTGTGGAATGTTGTCGCCACTCCTCTTCAACGGCTGTGTGAAGTTGCTGGATATTGGCAGGAACTGGAACACGCTGTCGTACACGTCGATCCAGAGCATCCCAAACATGCTCAACGGGTGACATGTCTGGTGAGTATAACGTGAATAACGTGGACATTTTTCCCCCCTTCCACTTGCTTCTTCCATTTTTGTGATAATGCTGCAATTAGTTGGTTGTCACTTTGGGTAGAGCAGACATTTCCATATATTTCTTTAGCTGCATATGTGACATAACTCCACCAGTCCTATTTATGATATCATTTACAAAGATATACCTTATTAAAATGTTGGTTTTTTTTTATCAATTAGTAGACTTGAGTTTAACCACAATAATTGTTGTATTATTTGTTCTGTCTTTTCTTGGTGGATTAAACTGAAATCGCAACCAACTTTCTATTGCTTGTTTTAAAAATAACTATATTTTGGAAATGATTTCATTTTCAAATAACTGAAAGTGAGAGGTTGTAATCTGAATAAAGGGGAAAAGGATATTCTTGAACATGGGGTGAGACATTCTTACTAATCTGCTAGAGAACCCGTTTGGATGGAAGTATAACTTTTGTATGGCTGACACCTTTAGTGAGAGGTCTAAATGCTTTAATATTTCATCAATTCTGCCCTCCAAATTCATATTCATTATATAAAACAGGCCCTTTTCAATTTTGTCTAGCTTGTCATTCCAAATTTTAAAAAATACATTTTTTGCTCATATAATTTAAATTTAAATATAATTTTAATTTAAAATTTAAAACAGGTGACTAGGTGTAGGCAAGACCATAAGCAAATAGGTAAACTGGGATATGACTAAAGAGATAATCAGGGTGATTTGTCCACAACTAGACAGGTATTTTCCTTTCCATGGTAGCAAGAAGTTATCTATTTTTGCTAACATTCTATGAAAATGTACAGTAGTGAGATATTTTTTTTTGTGGGGGGGTGGGGGGATATACAGAGGACGTCCACATCCTGTCAGAACATTTTATTGGCAAACTACACGGTAATGTATTTTTTAAGTGATCCAATACGTAATATAGTATACGCATCATAATTTGGTTTTAATCCAGAGAGGTTAGATAATCTGCCACACCCGTCAGGTGGATGGATTATTTTTAACAACATTTAAGAGAAATAAGCTTCTTGTGCACATGGATCTGGGGTCTTTTATTTCAGCTCATGAAACATCACTTTACATGTTGCGTTTATATTTTTTGGTTCGTTGTATATGCAGGCGAAGGCGTTTGATTGTAATCCTGTTGGCCATATAGGTTTTAGGACAACAACAAAAAAATACACCAAAGTCTTCACGGGGATGAGTGTTGCACACAATTCTGGAAAAACAATACATATTTACACGTGATTTAACCTCAATCAAATGGTACTATGGCTGCCATATTTGTTTTTGGACGTCATATTAGATGTGAGGCTACATCCATGGTGGCTCCAAAGATAATCTGTGGTGGCCACTGACTTCATGACAAGGGTAGGAGGGGCTAACGTTACAAAAAAAAGAACCTTGGACCACAAAAAAAAATCCAATCCCCACGTCTGAGCCAACGTGTTTTCCTTCGAGCTGATGATAATAGCCACAACGTTTCAAGAAAACACGTGTAACTGCATGCATGTTTGTCAGGCAGCACTAAATGGGAGGAAATATGACTTGAAAGTTGTCTATTAAAATCAGCCACCAAAAAGTAACGCTTACATTCATTAAAAAAAATATTCATAGTTGGCATTATGTTTACAGGTCTATATTTCAAATATGCACCAACCGCTGTTTGGTTGTGTATAAAGGACAGAAAATAAACTACTTGCGTTCCACATTTTTAGCAATATCAGAGCTCGCAATATTGGGTTGGTTACATGATCGCCCCTCCAGCCAGGTATTATTCTGTACTTCCCTTACCTTTTTCACATGGAGAATATAAGTACCTATGTTGAAAATGTTTACCACACACACAAAGACATTTAGGAGCACAACGAAAAATATTTTAGATATTAAAAGCTAGAATCCACTGGGGCTCGTAAATAAATAAAAAAAAAATAGGCGCATATGCGAGTAAAATGGTCGCACTGTTGAGTGCCCTGGGGGTGTGTCACAATAGCTATCAATTTAACCCCTTTTGAAGGAAAATATTTTTTTACACAACCATCCATTTCATATGAGAGACATTAGGGGTGTGAAAAAAAACATGTTGATGTTTTGTTCTACCGCGGCTATGGGGTATCTGGATTTGGGGGCCTTGCCACTTTCCTATTAAGCTAACTTTAGTAGCGATGTGATTTAGGGTTATTATGTGCAAAGTCTATGATTAAGTGTGAGACAGGTTTTTTTTTTCTCTCCAATCGTTAAATATATGACGACGGGTGTCAACTTGCAAAATTAAAACTGAAACAGTGAAATCATGTTGTTTTCTAAGGAACAGTAACTAGCTAGCGAATGAATGACTTGACATGGCCTGTCTGTGTGCTACTGACACAATACCGACTTGTTTAGCGTGAAAGACATCTAGAACAAATCTGGTCGGTGTCATCGACATCAGTTAGGACATACTGGATAATCACAATTATCAATATTACATGGAATATATATATTTTTAAGTGGATCGTTTTCTGTTTTCAAGAAGAACGAAGTTGCGACGACAACACAACCACACGACTGTGAGGCACGTTTTCACGAGTGTGTTAGCGGGTATGCTAACTAGCATAGCAGCCGCTGTCCACTGTAGCAATGCGCCGTTTAGCTAGCTAGCTAGCTGATAGCATAGCAACAACTGTCCACCGTAGCAATGCGCCGTTTAGCTAGCTGATAGCATAGCAACAACTGTCCACTATAGCAATGCGCCGTTTAGCTAGCTGATAGCATAGCAACCGGCTCATGTGTGCTAGACAAATCCACCGTTGTTGCCCATATGAAGGGACACTGAATTTGGATCATTACAGACTTTGTCCAGATATATTGAACGATAACGTTAATCTAGAACCACTTTACGAGGTTGTTGTCATATTACCTTTAAAGCAATTATTCGCCTTCTCCTTGAGTTTCTCTGCATTTTTATCTCCCTCCGCCATCTTCTCTCTGCTGCTGCCGCTTGCGGATGTTGCCGTATCGTTCGCCATTAACAGTACAGTCGCAAAGTGCGCACGTTGCGGTTCTATGGTCGCAAACTACACTTTTCCACTGAGCCCTGATCTCGGGTCAGTTTTCAATCGCTCCACTGAAGCGTGAACTGTCTGTGGTAGTAGAGTTGTCCTAATTTGAAAAAAAGAAAAAAGAAAACAACCATTGACACTAGGTTTTAACAGAAATAAGCAGAATTCTTTAAATTTTAAATAAGTTAAACTGAAATAATAAGTAATTAGTCTACACTGAAGGAACATTTTGGAATTGCTTGGCCAAATTTCACATACACTGTTGCCATCTGTCATTTCATGTTAATTTAGAATAGAACAACAAGCTTTACTATTCTGTATAGAGAACCTATGCTGGCTCATTATTAGGCCATACAGAATCACAGAAGCTATAAGTAACAGGGTGCAATAGTGTCAAACAACCTCCAGGTGGCAGCAGAGCTATGCAGAAGAGAAGCGTTACCAGATTGAGGCAGTCCAGTTTGTGAGTTGGGGCGGGGATCTCTATGTTTAGACAGAGATCTACATGTGATATAGAAGAGGCCTCTCAGGAATGGACCCGCAACCACACCCTCTCACACCCGTTTCCTGCCCCTTACCCCACTCTACCCCCTGCCCCTCTGTCCTGTCTCTTACCCCCCTCTACCTCCTGTCCTGCCCCTTACCCCCCTCTACACCCTGTCCTGCCCCTTACCCCCCTCTACACCCTGCCCCCTGTCCTGCCCCTTACCCCCTCTACACCCTGTCCTGCCCCTTACCCCCCTCTACCCCCTGCCCCCTATCCTGCCCCTTACCCCCCTCTACCCCTTGCCCCCTGTCCCGACCCCTTACCCCCCTCTACCCCCTGTCCTGCCCCTTACCCCCTCTACCCCCTGTCCTGCCCCTTACCCCCTTCTACCCCCTGTCCTGCCCCTTACCCCCCTCTACCCCCTGCCCCCTGTCCTGCCCCTTACCCCCCTCTACCCCCTGACCCCTGTCCTGCCCCTTAATCCCTTCTACCCCCTGTCCTGCCCCTTACCCCCTGTACCCCCTGTCCTGCCACTTACGCCCCTCTACCCCCTGCCCCCTGACCTGCCCCTTACCCCCCTCTACCCCCTGCCCCCTGTCCTGCCCCTTACCCCCCTCTACCCCCTGTCCTGCCCCTTACCCCCCTCTACCCCCGTCCCTGTCCCTTACCCCCATCTACACCCTGCCTCCTGTCCTTCCCCTTACCCCCCTCTACCCCATGTCCTCTCCTGCCCCTTACCCCCTCTACCCCCTGTCCTGCCCCTTACCCCCCTCTACCCCCTGTCCTGCCCCTTACCCCCCTCTACCCCCTGTCCTGCCCCTTACCCCCCTCTACCCCCTGCCCCCTGTCCTGCCCCTTACCCCCCTCTACCCCCAGGCCTGCCCCTTACCCCCCTCTACCCCCTGTCCTGCCCCTTACCCCCCTCTACCCCCTGCCCCCTGTCCTGCCCCTTACCCCCCTCTACCCCCTCTTCGTGACCAGTCCATCTGTGCTGGGGAATGAGGATATGGTGTGTTTCCTGCCAGCTGGACTCAGCATGTGGATCCTGATAAACCGTAAGGCTGTGTGAGAAAGGGGACAGAACGACACAGGTCTCTCTTTCCACAACCTGAGTCACTTAGCCTGACATCTGACAACACCCTCGTCCTCAACTGACTGGCTGGCAAAAACAACACGCATCCTTAAACAGAAACACACTAGAAACACCTTTCATGGTCAAAGCCATGAGTCCTGTTAGCAAAAGTATTGTTGAATGGCTAATCAGCTCTCTCTATGCGTTGTACCTTTGAATAATTACTTATTTTTACAGAAAATTCAACGTAATATTGACTTGCTCTTCAGCTGAAAACAGTCAAATTACAGAGATTTTCATTTAAAAAAATAATAGTAATAATTGGTGGGTGTTTATATTTGTATATGTACAGGTGTGTATTAATAACATATATAATAACATGTTTAACATATAATAACATGTTTTAACATATAATAACATGTTTTAACATATAATAACATGTTTAACATATAATAACATGTTTTAACATATAATAACATGTTTTAACATATAATAACATGTTTTAACATATAATAACATGTTTTAACATATAATAACATGTTTAACATATAATAACATGTTTTAACATATAATAACATGTTTTAACATATAATAACATGTTTAACATATAATAACATGTTTTAACATATAAATACATGTTTAACATATAATAACATGTTTAACATATAATAACATGTTTAACATATAATAACATGTTTAACATATAATAACATGTTTTAACATATAATAACATGTTTAACATATAATAACATGTTTAACATATAATAACATGTTTAACATATAATAACATGTTTAACATATAATAACATGTTTTAACATATAATAACATGTTTAACATATAATAACATGTTTTAACATATAATAACATGTTTAACATATAATAACATGTTTTAACATATAATAACATGTTTAACATATAATAACATGTTTTAACATATAATAACATGTTTTAACATATAATAACATGTTTTAACATATAATAACATGTTTTAACATATAATAACATGTTTAACATATAAATACATGTTTTATATTCATGTGTGAAAACAGATGTACCTTAATGTGAATGAAGTTACATTGTATGTGAGGAAAGTTTTGAATTTACGATTGGCACACAGGAAGCACGTCATGCCTGAACAAAAACAGTACAGGAAGTGCATGATGTTTTTGTTATCCACACCCTACAAAGGTCACGAAATACTACAGTTATCCCAATTTAGCTAAATGGCTAACATCGCTAGCTAGCAAATTACTAACCTATGTGCGCTGGTTCAAAAGCCGTAACAACAACAAAAACAACAACAACAACAACAACAACAACAACAACAACAACAAAAATAATTATTCACAAAAGGACAATTTACAACAACAGGAAAAATAGTATTGTCACAATTAATTCACATAAAGGCCTGAGCAAGATGCATAAGTACAAGAAAACACAAAAGTAGGGTAACGATGCATTACATCACAACATGAGCAAAGGTTCCCAAAAAAACAGCCACATGACACTTTTTCAGGATCCTACAACACTCCCAGTAGAGTGATGCATGTGTTTCGATGCTATACCTTTATTCAAGTGTGTTATTTACGAATTCATCTGTAAACGTTATATTCCAATATGTTGGACTCGAGCGCGATACAATGGAATGATAACACTGCCAATAAAGATAGGATCCTAAGTACAAATGTTTATTTAAAAAAAAAAAAAATCATGTTTTTGACTTGTCATTTAAGCGTTGAGCTCTTAGGTAACAAAACACACTGTCTCTCTTATAACTCAATAGTTGTTTTTGTTTTTTTTCTTCTGATAATTTGAGCAGATCTTCAAGTCCCTACTCATCATATATAACCCATCCACCACTGTCCCAGTGTGGGGCAGGGCTCACTCAGTACAAATAGCAGACATCCGTAGTTTCACAGAAAAAGTGAGCCGAGTCTCACAGACAGACAGACAGACAGACAGTCAGATATTAGGGGTTGAGGTTGTGTGTGATGTGTTGTGTCTGACACAGAGGATACGTCCCAGTCCAGTCTGCTCCCCTGACTCACTGGGTCAGGCCAGGGACATCCCATCCAGCCACAGGGAACGAAAGGCCAAGCATTGATTCACAGTTGACTTTATTTTTATTATTTTTTTTTAAACACCACAGGAGTGAGCAACACAGCGGTAGTGTGAGTTCACTTTCTCTCAGTGAGTTCATCATATGACTTTTCCTTTGATGACATCAAAGGCCTGTTCACCTGTTGATGGACAGAAGGACATGGAGGAGCTTAGGAGGTAAACAAAGAGAGAAGAGGTTTTAAGTTAGAACCCAGAGAGAGAGAGAGAGAAAGTGCAGACAGTGGGTGGGAGAAAGAGAGAGACAGTGGGTGGGAGAAAGAGAGAGAGACAGTGGGTGGGAGAAAGAGAGAGAGACAGTGGGTGGGAGAAAGAGAGAGAGACAGTGGGTGGGAGAAAGAGAGAGACAGTGGGTGGGAGAAGATAGACAGTGTGGGTGGGAGGTAGCAATGTGGTGAGGGGAGAGTGGAAGGAGGGAGATTGCTGTCCTTCTGTGTGTAAGATTCATGAGTTTTGGTTTTGTGGGGTCTTGAGAAAGTTTACACAAACACACAGAGAAGACAGTATATATACGAGGGACTGGAGGAGAGAAGGGGACTGACATAACAATTCTAGTACTGTCTATGTAAGAACATATACACCAGTCATGTTATTCACCCCACAGGCTGTTATTCACCTCACAGGCTGTTATTCACCCCACAGGCTGTTATTCACCTCACAGGCTGTTATTCACCTCACAGGCTGTTATTCACTCCACAGGCTGTTATTCACCCCACAGGCTGTTATTCACCCCACAGGCTGTTATTCACCTCACAGGCTGTTATTCACCCCACAGGCTGTTATTCACCCCACAGGCTGTTATTCACCTCACAGGCTGTTATTCACCCCCCAGGCTGTTATTCACCTCACAGGCTGTTATTCACCTCACAGGCTGTTATTCACCTCACAGGCTGTTATTCACCCCCCAGGCTGTTATTCACCTCACAGGCTGTTATTCACCTCACAGGCTGTTATTCACCCCACAGGCTGTTATTCACCCCACAGGCTGTTATTCACCTCACAGGCTGTTATTCACCTCACAGGCTGTTATTCACCCCACAGGCTGTTATTCACCTCACAGGCTGTTATTCACCTCAGGCTGTTATTCACCTCAGGCTGTTATTCACCTCAGGCTGTTATTCACCTCCGGCTGTTATTCACCACAGGCTGTTATTCACCTCAGGTTGTTATTCACCTCAGGCTGTTATTCACCTCAGGCTGTTATTCACCTCACAGGCTGTTATTCACCCCAGGTTGTTATTCACCTCAGGCTGTTATTCACCTCACAGGCTGTTATTCACCTCAGGCTGTTATTCACCTCAGTCTGTTATTCACCTCAGGCTGTTATTCACCTCAGGCTGTTATTCACCTCAGGCTATTAGTTAGTGTATGTTACACATTGTTAGTTAGTGTATATTAGTTAGTGTATGTTAGTTAGTGTATGTTACACATTGTTAGTTAGTGTATATTAATTAGTGTATGTTAGTTTGTGTATGTTAGTTAGTGTATGTTAGTTAGTGTATATTAGTTAGTGTATATTAGTTAGTATATGTTAGATGGTGTATCTTATTTAATGTATATTAGTTAGTGTATATTAGTTAGTGTCTGTTACACATGGTAGGTTAGTGTATATTAGTTAGTGTATGTTAATTAGTGTATGTTAATTAGTGTATGTTAATTAGTGTATATTGGTTAGTGTATGTTGATTCATGTATGTTAATTAGTGTATATTCGTTAGTGTATGTTAATTGGTGCATGTTAATTTGCGTATATTAGTCTGTTTATATTAGTTAGTGTATGTTAATTAGTGTATGTTAATTGGTGTATATTGGTTAG